>NC_041231.1:35555747-35562417 GCF_002837175.3 Physeter macrocephalus | reverse complement strand
GGCCTCTCTTGTTGCGGAGCACAGGCTCCAGACGCGCAGGCTCAGTAGTTGTGGCTCACGGGCCTAGTTGCTCCGCGGCATGTGGGATCTTCCCAGACCAGGGCTCGAACCCGTGTCCCCTGCATTAGCAGGCAGATTCTCAACCACTGCGCCACCAGGGAAGCCCTATAGTCACATTTTTGAAAAACATTTTTAGATTGTGGGATATTTCGAATATGTGAGCACAGTTGTCCCTCTGTATCCACAGTTTCCACATCTTCAAATTCAACCAAGAATCAAATATTTGGGGAAAAAAAAATTCTAGAAAGTTCCAAAAACCAAAAATAGTATTTGCTGCATGCTGGCAACTATTTACATATCATTTACATTGTATTTACACCTATTTACATAATATTTACATTTTATTGGGTATTATAAGTAATCTAGAGATGATTTAAAGTAAATGGGAGGATGTGCATATGCAAATACCTACACATAATATTGCAAATCTGCAAATATCCCATTTTATAGAAGGGACTTGTGCATCCTGGGAGTTTGGTATCTGCAGGGGTCCTGGAACCAATCCCCTGCAGATACAGATGGATGACTGTATTGCTTTATTTATTAGTATTTATGTACCAATACATATGTAGTATTTACATATGGGTACATTCTTTTGTATTGCAAACCACGGTGAAAACCCAAAGATTTTAAAAATTCCTTGCACTGTCTAGAGAGGTGATGTCTTCCTACTGTCTTGACCAGGATGGGGAAGTGATAGTGGTCCATGGCTGATAGTGAATTCTCCTTTCTGCCCCTGGTGGCAGGAGCTGAGAGGACTGAGGAGGTTGGGGAAGGGGGTGGCTTTTGGAAGAGTATCCTAGAATGTCCACCCAGCCAGTCCCAAAGGCCTTAGCAGGAAGAAGCCTGCCCCTAGGTGGGATGGTTGATTTCTGAGCTTGGCTCACCTGGCTGCCACGTGTGCCCAGGCCATGGTGTAAAGCTCTGGGTGGAGGAAGTCGGCTACCTTTTGGGCTGGGCACTTGGCCAGGTCAGGTGCAGTCAGGTATGCAACAGACTGAGGGAGAGACCTCTGTGATGTGGACTCCTGAGCCTTCAGGTAGCTCTTCACCAGAAACCTGGGGGGCAGGGGTTACCAGCAGGTGAGAGGGTGGGGAGACCTGAGGGACAGCCCAGCACCCCTCTCCCAGCGTCATGCACTCTTATGCTCCCCGTGGGAGAACCAGGGCCACCCACTTTCTTTCCCAGGTCCCTACTGATAGCTACTCTTCACTCAAAAGCCGAAATGCATCCGAGGCTGTAGCTCCTTTCACAGTGAAATGGAGCTGGAGCTGTAGACCGCAGACATTCTCAGATCATGAACATAAACTCTTTTGGTACCTGAACAAACAGAATCTTTTCTCTTGGTTAAGTTCTTGTGATTCGGGGATTTATGATGAATTGTACAGTGATGGCAGAAATTAAGTTTTCTTAGCTCATAAAAGGATAGATGTAAGATTGCGAGCATGTATAGGAGAACTCCAGGTGACTCTTAGCTTCTTTCTTGTGCTAATCCAATGGTTAGCAGCTCTGGGTCAGACAACCCTCGGTTCCTCTGCAGCTCCACGCAGACCTGTGTGACTTCACTTCCCTCAGCCTCAGTGCCTCCATCTCTAGATGAGGATGGGGTCACCTGAGAGGGGGTTTGGGAAAACTGAATGAGAAAATATTTGCAGAGCACTTGGCACAGTGCGGGGCATAGAGTGTCTAGTACATGATTTTGTATTCCTTTTGTAATTTGAAAAGAAAAACAAATGTTGTATGTTTAAAATTTTTAAAAGAAATGTTATATAGCCAATTTGCCAGCAGGTCCTTTCTCCCTGCCTGGAGAAGTATTTGCCCTGTCTACTCACCTGAGATAGATGTACGTGAAAGTCCTGGTCAGCCACGAGACCACAGACATAAGAGAGAGAGAAAGAAACTGCCTGTTGCGGGGAGGCGGAATCAGCCATTCCTCCCTGCCTTTCAGGTTGGAGCCTCCTGGTGCAGACCCTGTACTGAACCTGGGGATGCTACAGTGAACAAGGCCGGCAGACTCCCTGACCTCAAGGCCTGTCACACAAAAAGAGATGCAGGGGGGGCTTCTGAAGGAAGTGTCATTTTAGCTGAGACCTGAAGGATGAGGAGGAGCCAGCTGTACAGCAGGAACCTGGCGGTGGAGAGGATTAGGGGGAGGGAAGTGAGTGTGCAGGCCCTGAAGAAGAAACATGTGGCTGGCAAAGTGAGCAGAGGAGAAGATTGTGAGAGGATGGAGGGGAGGCAGGGGCCACGTCTTAAGGTCCTTGCAGGCCACAGTGTGGACTGTGGCATTTTCCTGTGAGCTGTGGGAAGCCATTGAAGAATTTCAAGCAAGGGAAAGTTGTGATCTTCTTTAGGCTTCGAAAAAAATCCCCCTGGCTGCCTGTGGAGGAAGGACGGAAGTGGGGCAGGGTGGAAGCAGCAGACCAGTGAGGAGATTGATGTTGTCCCGGTGAGAGGGTGTGGCAGCCTGGCTGGGAGCTGCATGAGTCTGGGGAGAAGTGGATGGATTGGAGACATAATGTGGGAGTTGGACAGTCTGCAAACGGTGGTCCCCAAAGTCTGCTCCCTCTGTGGGCATCAGATGGTGCTTCAACCCAGGCAGAAGCTTGGTGGGGTCCCTGGGGGTTGGACAGAGGCGTGGGCCTTACCTGGCTGTCTGCAGGTAGAGCACCGTGTTCTCACCCTCGTAGGTGCAGGAGGCTGTCACTCTGGTGACCAGGGAGGGCAGGCCGCTCAGCTTCGAGTAGCCATGTCCACCACAGGCCCTGCAGCACAGCTCAGCCCCCTGGATGCAGAAGTCCGACACCAAGGCCTTCATACCTGCGCTCAGTGCGTGAAGCTGCAAAAACAGGAAGGGGGTCAGTTGGCATAAGGGGCCCTTCAGTTAAAATCATGCTTACCACTCACGGAGCGCCCACTGTATGCCGAGAACAGCTCTGTGAGATAAGAACTGTTTCCTCAGCTCACAACTTTATGAATGAGAAGACTGAGACTCAGGTTATGTGACTCACCCAAGGTCATACTAAGAGGCAGTGTTGCTGTAGGGGCAATAAGAACAAAGGAAAACTGTCTAGACCAGTGTCTCCAGGGTCTTGGGAACAGAGTGCTTCCAGGATTGGTCTCACCATTATCCAGGAGCTGTGGATTTTGCTGGCAGGCAGAGGTTTTGGAGAGCTTGTCTGTAAGGATGCAGGTCCACCATCAGCCCACTGCTCTGGGCTGTAGGAGGGGCTGCCAGGCAGCCAACCTGGTCTGAGTTTTTGGTTCTTGAAAGCCCTTACCCATCTTTCACACTTTCAAGTCCTTGGGAGGAAGGGTCATTTCCCTTAACCTCTCTGTGCTTCACTTTCCTCATCTGTAAAATGGGTATACAAATGGTGCCTGCTGTACAGTTGGAAGGATTACTGAAGCAATGTTTACAAAGCACAGAGCCTGGACAGACTAAATCTTAATGTATATGTAAGTCCACCATCCTTTATCTGAGAATCTTGGGTCCAGATGCGTTTTGAAATCAGAATAGTTTTTGAATTTTAGAAAGGTAAAGCAGTGCATTTAAGGTAGACTATATATAATACCCCTAGAGGAGTCCAGGGAGACCTTACTGATCCAATGTATTAATATTTTCTGCTGTAAAATGTATTCATACTCAGTGGGATAAATCAGGTTAATTCAGGTCAAACTGTGCCACCAAATGAGTTCTAAATGACTTTTGGTTTTCAGAGCTTTCCAGATTTCAAAGACACACCAGGGGAACTTCCCTGGTGGCTCAGTGGTTAAGAATCTGCCTGCCAGTGCAGGAGACACGGGTTCGATCCTTGGTCTGGGAAGATCCCACATGCCGCAGAGCAACTAAACCTGTGTGCCACAATAATGTATATGTAAGTCCACCATCCTTTATCTGAGAATCTTGGGTCCAGATGCGTTTTGAAATCAGAATAGTTTTTGAATTTTAGAAAGGTAAAGCAGTGCATTTAAGGTAGACTATATATAATACCCCTAGAGGAGTCCAGGGAGACCTTACTGATCCAATGTATTAATATTTTCTGCTGTAAAATGTATTCATACTCAGTGGGATAAATCAGGTTAATTCAGGTCAAACTGTGCCACCAAATGAGTTCTAAATGACTTTTGGTTTTCAGAGCTTTCCAGATTTCAAAGACACACCAGGGGAACTTCCCTGGTGGCTCAGTGGTTAAGAATCTGCCTGCCAGTGCAGGAGACACGGGTTCGATCCTTGGTCTGGGAAGATCCCACATGCCGCAGAGCAACTAAACCTGTGTGCCACAACTACTGAGCCTGTACTCTAGAGCCCACGAGCCACAACTACTGAGCCTGCGTACCACAAGTACTGAAGCCCGTGCCTAGAGCCCCTGCTCCCCAACAAGAGAAGAGAGATTGGTTCAAGATGGTGGAGTAGAAGGACATGAGCTCACTTCTTCTTGCGAGAGCACCGGAATCACAACTAATTGCTGAACAGTCATCGACAGGAAGACACTGGAACTCACCAAAAAAGATACCCCACATCCAAAGACAAAGGAGAAGCTGCGATGAGACGATAGGATGGGTGCAATCACAATAAAATCAAATCCCATAACCGCTGGGTGAGTGAGTCACAAACTGGAGAATACTTATACCACAGAAGTCCGCCCACTGGAGTGAAGGTTCTGAGCCCCACGTCAGGCTTCCCAACCTGGGGGTCCAGCAAAGGACCTGGGAGGAGGAATTCCCAGAGAATCAGACTTCGAAGGCTAGTGGGATTTGATTGCAGGACTTCGACAGGACTGGGGGAAACAGAGACTGAACTCTTGGAGGGCACACACAAAGTAGTGTGCGCATCAGGACCCAGGGGGAAGGAGCAGTGACCCCATAGGAGACTGAACCAGACCCACCTGCTACTGTTGGAGAGTCTCCTGCAGAGGCAAGGTGTGGCTTGGCTCACCATGGGGGCAAGGACACTGGCAGCAGAAGATCTGGGAAGTACTCCTTGGCATGAGCCCTCCCAGAGTCTGCCATCAGCCCCACCAAAGAGCCTGTAGCCTGCAGTGCTGGATCATCTCAGGCCAAACACCCAACAGGGAGTGAACTCAGCCCCACCCATCAGCAGACAAGTGGATTAAAGTTTTACTGAGCTCTGCCCACCAAGCAACACCCAGCTCTACCACCACCAGTCCCTCCCATCAAGAAGCTTGCATAAGCCTCTTAGATAGCCTCATCCACCAGAGGGCAGAGAGCAGAAGCAAGAAGAACTACAGTCCTGCAGCCTGTGGAACGAAAACCACATTCACGGAAAGATAGAGGACTATGTACCAGATGAAGGAACAAGATAAAACCCCAGAAAAACAACTAAATGAAGTGGAGACAGGCAACCTTCCAGAAAACGAATTCAGAATAATGATAGTGAAGATGATCCAGGACCTCGGAAAAAGAATGGAGGCAAAGATTGAGAAGATGCAAGAAATGTTTAACAAAGACTTAGAAGAATTAAAGAAGAAACACCTAGAAGAATTAAAGAACAAACAAACAGAGATGAACAATACAATAACTGAAATGAAAAATACACTAGAAGGAATCAATAGCAGAATAACCGAGGCAGAAGAACAGATAAGTGACCTGGAAGACAGAATGGTAGAATTCACTGCCACAGAACAGAATAAAGAAAAAAGAATGAAAAGTAATGAAGACAGCCTAACAGACCTCTGGGACAACATTAAACACACCAACATTCGCATTTTAGGGGTCTCAGAAGGAGAAGAGAGAGAGAAAGGACCAGAGAAAATATTTGAAGAGATTATAGTCGAAAACTTCCCAAACATGGGAAAGGAAATAGCTACCCAAGTCCAGGAAGTGCAGAGTCCCAGGCAGGATAAACCCAAGGAGAAACACGCCAAGACACATAGTAATCAAATTCACAAAAATTAAAGACAAAGAAAAGTTACTAAAAGCAACAAGGGAAAAATGACAAATAACATGCAAGGGAACTCCCATAAGGTTAAAAGCTGTTTTCTCGGCAGAAACTCTACAAGCCAGAAGGGAGTGGCATGATATAAAGTGATGAAAGGGAAGAACCTACAATGAAGATTACTCTACCCAGGAAGGATCTGATCAGGTTCGATGGAGAAATCAAAAGCTTTACAGACAAGCAAAAACTAAGAGAATTCAGCACCACCAAACCAGCTCTACAACAAATGCTAAAGGAACTTCTCTAAGTGGGAAACACAAGAGAAGAAAAGGATCTACAAAAACAAACCCAACACAATTAAGAAAATGGTAATTGGAACATACATATCGATAATTACCTTAAAAATCAATGGATTAAATGCTCCAACCAAAAGACCACAGGCTTGCTGAATGGACACAAAAACAAGACCCATATATATGCTGTCTACAAGAGACCCACTTCAGACCTAGGGACACATACAGACTGAAAGTGAGGGGATAGAAAAAGATATTCCATGCAAATGGAAATCAGAAGAAAGCTGGAGTAGCAATTCTCATATCAGACAAAATAGACTTTAAAGTAAAAACTATTTCAAGAGACAAAGAAGGACACTACATAATGATCAAGGGATTGATCCATGAAGAAGATATAACAATTGTAAATATTTATGCA
>NC_041231.1:35554680-35555528 GCF_002837175.3 Physeter macrocephalus | reverse complement strand
AGGAGCACCTCAATACATAAGGCAACTGCTAACAGCTATAAAAGAGGAAATCGACGGTAACACAATAATAGTGGGGGACTTTGACACCTCACTTACACCAATGGACAGATCATCCAGACAGAAAATTAATAAGGAAATACAAGTTTTAAATGACACAATACACCAGATAGATTTAATTGATATTTATAGGACATTTCATCCAAAAACAGCAGATTACACTTTCTTCTCCAGTGCACACGGAACATTCTCCAGGATAGATCACATCTTGGGTCACAAATCAAACCTCGGTAAGTTTAAGAAAATTGAAATCATATCAAGCATCTTTTCCGACCACAGCACTATGAGATTAGAAATAAATTACAGGGAAAAAACCCCGTAAAAAACACAAACACCTGGAAGCTAAACAATACATTGCTAAATAACCAAGAGATCACTGAAGAAATCAAAGAGGAAATCAAAAAATGCCTAGAGACAAATGACAACAAAAGCACGATGATCCAAAACCTATGGGTTGCAGCAAAAGCAGTTCTAAGAGGGAGGTTTATAGCAATACAATCCTACCTCAAGAAACCAGAAAAATCTCAAATAAACAATCTAACCTTACACCTAAAGGAACTGGAGAAAGAAGAATAAAGAAAACCCAAAATTAGTAGAAAGAAAGAAACATAAAGATAAGAGCAGAAATAAATGAAATAGAAACAAGGAAAACAATAGCAAAGACCAGTAAAACTAAAAGCTAGTTCTTCGAGAAGATAAAATTGATAAACCTTTAGCCAGACTCATCAAGAAAAACAGGGAGAGGACTCAAATCAGTAAAATTAGAAATGAAAAAGGAGAAGTTACAACGG
>NC_041231.1:35553275-35554053 GCF_002837175.3 Physeter macrocephalus | reverse complement strand
GAGGCCACCATCACCCTGAGACCAAAACCAGACAAAGATATCACAAAAAAAGAAAATTACAGACCAATATCACTGATAAATATAGATGCAAAAATCCTCAACAAAATACTAGCAAACAGAATCCAACAACACATTAAAAAGATCATACACCGTGATCAAGTGGGATTTATCCCAGGGATGCACGTATTCTTCAATATACACAAATCAATCAATCAGCAATCAGAGAAGAAGAAATAAAAGGAATCCAAATTGGAAAAGAAGAAGTAAAACTGGATCACTATTTGCATATGACATGATACTATACATAGAGAATCCTAAAGATGCCACCAGGAAACTACTAGAGCTAATCAATGAATTTGGTAAAGTTGCAGGATACAAAATTAATGCACAGAAATCTCTTGCATTCCTATACACTAACAATGAAAGATCAGCAGGAGAAATTAACGAAACAATCCCATTCACCACTGCAACAAAAAGAATAAAATACCTAGGAATAAACCTACCTAAGGAGGTAAAAGACTTGTACTCAGAAAACTATAAGACACTGATAAAAGAAATCAAAGATGACACAAACAGATGGAGAGATATACCATGGTCTTGGTTTGGAAGAATCAATATTGTGAAAATGACTATACTACCCAAAGCAATCTACAGATTCAATGCAATCCCTATCAAATTATCAATGGCATTTTTTACAGAACTAGAACAAAAAATCTTAAAATTTGTATGGAGACACAAAAGACCCCTAATAGCCAAAGCAGTCTTGAGGGAAAAAAAT
>NC_041231.1:35529434-35553201 GCF_002837175.3 Physeter macrocephalus | reverse complement strand
GCTCCCTGACTTCAGACTATACTACAAAGCTACAGTAATCAAGACAGTGTGGTACTGGCACAAAAACAGAAATATAGATCAATGGAACAGGATAGAAAGCCCAGATATAAACACATGCACATATGGTCACATTATATTTGTTCAAGGAGGCAAGTATATACAATGGAAAAAAGACAGGCTCTTCAATAAGTAGTGCTGGGAAAACTGGACAGCTACATGTAAAACAATGGAATTAGAACACTGCCTAATGCCATACACAAAAATAAACTCAAAACGGGTTAAAGTCCTAACGTAAGTCCAGACACTATAAAACTCTTAGAGGAAAACATATGCAGAACACTCTATGACATAAATCAAAACAAGATCCTTTTTGACCCACCTCCTAAAGAAATGGAAATAAAAACAAAAATAAACAAATTCTACTTGATTAAACTTAAAAGCTTTTGCACAGCAAAGGAAACTATAAACAAGATGAAAAGACATCCCTCAGAATGAGAGAAAATATTTGCACGCGAATCAACAAAGGATTAATCTCCAAAATATATAAACAGCTTATGCAGCTCAATATTAAAAATGCACGCGAATCAACAAAGGATTAATCTCCAAAATATATAAACAGCTTATGCAGCTCAATATTAAAAAAACAAACAACCCAATCAAAAAAAGGGCAGAAGACCTAAATAGTCATTTCTCCAAAGAAGACATACAGATGGCTAAGAGGCACATGAAAAGCTGCTCAGCATCACTCATTATTAGAGAAATGCAAATCAAAACCGCAATGAGGTCTATCACCTCACACCGGTTAGAATGGGCATCATCAGGAAATCTACAGACGATAAATGCTGCAGAGGGTGTGGAGAAAAGGGAACCCTCTTGCACTGTTGGTGGGAATGTAAGTTGATACAGCCACTATGGAGAATAGTATGGAGGTTCCTTAAAAAACTAAAAATAGAATTACCATATGATCCCGCAATCCCACTACTGGGCATATACCCAGAGAAAACCATAATTCAAAAAGACACATGCATTCCAATGTTCATTGCAGCACTATTTACAATAGCCAGGACATGGAACCAACCTAAATGCCCATCGTCAGATGAATGGATAAAGAAGATGTGGTACATATATACAATGGAATGTTACTCAGCCATAAAAAGGAACGAAATTGGGTCATTTGTAGAGATGTGGATGGACCTAGAGACTGTCATACAGAGTGAAGTAAGTTAGAAAGAGAAAAACAAATATCGTATATGAACGCATATATGTGGAATCTAGAAAAATGGTACAGATGCACCCATTTGCAAGGCAGAAATAGACACAGATGTAGAGAACAAACATATGGACACCAAGTGGGGAAAGCGGGGTTGGGGTGGTGTGATGAATTGGGAGATTGGGATTGACATGTATACACTAATAAGTATCAAATAGATAACTAATAAGAACCTGCTGTATAAAAAATAAAATTTAAAAAAAGAGAGAGAAGCCACTGCAATGAGAAGCCCGCGCACCGCAAGGAAGAGTAGCCCCCGCTCACCGCAACTAGAGAAAGCCCGCGCGTGGCAACAAAGACCCAACGCAGCCAAAAATAAATAAGTAAATAAATTTATAAAAACAAAAAAACACACCAGGGATTGTGCACCTGTGTTCTGTACACTATCTGTGATCATTTCCTCTAACATGTTTGGAGCTTCCTGGGGGCCAGATGTAGGTGGATTTATATGTCAGGGTACAGTTCACCTGGGATGTTGAAGTCTGCAGAGGGAGAAAGTGGAAAGAGCCCATGGGGGCAGGACTGGGGCTGTTTCCCAGTGGGAGGACCATTTCAGCCATGGTCCCAGCTCCTGCCCCCCAGAGAAAGCAGGTACCTCAGGCAGGAGTCTGAAGTCTCTGTCCAAAATGGAACTGTAGGAGCGATGGAAGAATTCCAAGAGGCTTTTTGCCACGAAGTGGAATGCATAGGCCTTGGCCAGTGGAGGAAAGAGTTTCTGCTGCTGCGTCTGGTAGTCCAGGACTTTTGCCTCTGGGTCACTGAGGGGAAGAAAAGCAGAAGATTTGCTACCTGCCACATCCATCTTCCCATATCCCCAATGCCATAAAAGCCTTAAAAACGGACAGGTTTTTATAGCTCACTGCAAAATTTGACCTAGACTGACGTGACACTAGTAATAATCTTAAAATTCCATCTAACATGAATATCCACACATTTCACTGTAGAAATATTGACATGTCTGCTTATGGGTGCTGCCCCTTGTGGAGGTTTACAGTATACGCACCGTATTAACCTGCTAAAAATCTGGAAAGTTCTGAATTCCAACAGATCTGGTCTCAAGAATTTTGGGTGAGGGGTTGTGGCCCTGAAGCCCTGATTATTTGAACCTTGACCTTTCACTGTCCAGGTGCATGTGCTGTGTGCTGGGAAATATGTGGAACCTAATTGATAACTGAGGATGTGAACTTGGGTTGGATGGAATTCCAAGGTAGGGAGTGCACCCGCCTTGTCCGTTGCTGTGTTCTCAGTGCTGGAGACTCTGTTCAGCATTAGGGGACTTCGGTAACTATTAGTGGATTGAAACAGAGTGTGAATGTGAGACGCCTCCCGTGGCTGATGGGGAGAAACCTGGTGTCTCTTCTCTGGGTCAGCAGCCCCTCACCTGGACATGTACTATTATAACCATCCCAGTCTTATGCAACCCAGAAGACTGGGCTCCGACAGGATATCATTGGCAATACCTCCTTCCCAGTCCCCCAGAGAAGACTCCCTCAGCCCGGGATTCTGAAGCCAGGCTGGCTGAGGGTGATTTGGGTTTGCCAGTAAAGGACCCTGGGCTGAGGGCCTGGCATGCTTCACTGCGTTTCAGCCCTAACACCACCCTGGAAGAACGGTTTTTGTCACGCCCATTTAGTTGATGAGGAAGCTGAGGGACAAAGAGGTGGGGTGGCTAATCTAAGCTCCCGGAAGTGGCGGAGCTGAGGGCGGCACCAGGTCTGCCTGGTGTTCGACCCTTAGTCCGTTTTGCGTTAGAGAGCTCTGGATCCTTGAGCCCATGGTGTGGAATACCACCGGCCTCTTGAAACAGACATCCTCAAGTTCCAGTCCTGGTGATCTCACTCTTTCCTTTACAAGTGAGAAGATAGGCCCAGAGAGGGCAAAGGACTTGCCAAGGGGCACTTACTAGAGTTGGGGCAAGAACTGCCAGGTTAAAGCTCGTCTCTGCTGCATGAGTTCGGTCGGTTATGCTGTGTCCAGCCCCACCCTCATGCTCATGCTGCGGCCCCATATGCCCAGGCTCCAGTTTGCTGCATCCTGGGTATGTGCCCATTTGGGACGTATTTATCCTAAAAAATTATTTGTTTACCTAAAATTGAAATGTAACTGGCAGTCCTGTATTTTTATTTGCTGAATCTGATAACCTTGTGTGTGTGTGTGTGTGTGTGTGTGCACATGCGTGTGTACACATACTCACATTAAAGCAGAGGGTACAGTGAGCCCTTTGGTGCCATGGAGTAGACCTATTAGCCAGACAGAACCACATACAACAAAACGGGTGTAGACGTGGACATACCATGGTCAGATGTTGGCAGTCACAACCAGACAGAATCAACTTCAGCCAAATACAGTCTGACGTGACAGCTGGGCTTTTCCAGACACAGTCACTCACACCTGACAGAGCAATCTCGGGAGCCACATTCACCCACAGCTTGGTGCCCAGCCGATCCAGATACACTCAGACAGTCACAGCCATACCGCGACTGGATTGAAACAGTCCGAGTTTGTTGGACAGACTGAGTCAGGTCTGGTGGTACAGGGCCAGAGACACAAGATCACACAGAGCCTGATGGGGCCAGACACTGACAGACATAGGTTGGGCCAGCTGGTCAGCCTGGATTAGAGAGAGCCAGATAGAGACCCCACAGACCAGATGGGCCAGGTCCAGGCGAATGTGTGTGCAAGGGGGGGTAACGTGTGCTCCCAGCCCCCCACTCTGGAGGAGGGTTGGTGCCGGGGGGTAGGCACTGTGGGATCGAGGTAGCCCGGGCTGCAGTGGCTCCTCTGGGCGCCCCTTGCCTGGGCCGGAGCCGGGATTGGTGGCGTATGACCGAGTAGCGGATGGCAATGACACAGGCCTTCTGCAGCAGTGGTATGAGCTCAACTGACAGTACGTCCACCCGCACCACCACCATGCTGAGGTAGTTGCTCCTTGCTGTTCCGAGCTTGATGTAGGTACCATCTGGCAAGACCTGGTAGACCAAGGACAGGCAGTGGGTCTGAGCCAGGGCTCCCCAGCCTTCCCCACACCCAGAACTGTGGTCCTCCATGCCCTGAAAGCACCACAGTTGTCAAACTGCTCACCCGGGATAGACACAGCCAGCCGCCAGCCAGAATGTGCTGGTATGGCCACGCTGATTCTTAAAACTGAAACACTCCTGTGCTTGTTGCTATATAGCCACTGCCCAAGTGTCTGGGTTCATTGCTCCTCTCCTGTGACACCCCAGACCTCCCCACACTTCCATGGTAATGCCTGGCAAAATGGAGACCTCCAGAACTTCCTCCAGCACTTGGCTGCTGGCTGTTCAGTGATTGGTTGTATCCAGGCTGTGCTGTAGGTAAATATGCACATCACCCTCAGCCCATTCCTCTTTTCCTCAGATTGCCTTGCCACCCTACCCCCTGATTGCTCGGCCACCCCATGAGGTGAGCATTTACCCATGAGAACTCTGAGGTTCAGAGAGGCCAAGTGACTGGCCCCAAATCACAAAGCTCCTAAGCTGGGGTTTCACTCAGGTCTGTGGGACGCCAGAGCCTCTCTGGGAGGGGTGCCCCAAACTCAGCTCTATAGAGAAGGACCCGGAGGCAGCAGCAGTCTACGGGGTGCCTCTGTCCCCTCTCCAGGCAGTGCAGGCTTGCCCTCCCCAGGACCCCACCTGTGCAAAGCGGCTCAGCATGTTCTCCCTGGGGACGCGCACATGGTCCAGTTGCAGGAAGCCATTATCCGAGTGGTCAAAGTCCATCTTGGGCCCAATGTCTCCAACGGTGATTCCTAGGAGGAGACAGAGGTAGGAACGTCCATCGGTTGAGTGCTTGTATGTTAGGTACCAACACCCACATTCCAGCTCATCTGAGCCTGCCAGCAGCCTGTGACATTGGGGTTATTATACCTGTTTGCAGGTGACCAAGGTGAGGTCAGGTGCTGAATCTTGCTCATAGTCATCCAGCCAGTTAGCGCCAGGTCTGTGCAACTGGACCCCTCCCTGCCCAAGGGAGACATGCCCCAGTTTCTCCCATGGACCTCTGGGGCCCCAGGATAGGGAGGCCTGGTGGGGTCTCCTGGCAGGGGTCCTGGAGGAAGCAGCATGAGCTTACCTGGCAGTGGGCTGTGGTCCTCGAGACTCCGGATGGGCACGATAAAGGCATGCATGCCCTGATGGGCTCCTGAGCAGATCAGCTGGGCCTGGACCAGGGCATGAGTGGCTGACCGTCCCACTGAGGGTGGAGAGGTGAGAAGCCCAGCATGATCCCTGATGTACAGAGCAGGCAGGCTAACCTTCCCCATCGGGACCCTGGGTGTGGGCCTAGTCTGTGAGGAGGACCAGTGTGGTGGTATGGGAAGGGCAGGACACTGTGTGAGGCTGGAATGGGGCTTTGTTTGAACTACCTTGGAAGGTGTGAGTCGGGATGATGCACGAGGAGCCTGGAGGACAAAGGGTGTTTTCTAGGGGAGGCGCATAGGACAGGATATGCAAGGCAGAGGGAACAGCCTGCTCAGAAGCTTGAGGACTGGATTGGCTTGTTGGGGCCAGGCAGCGGAGGAGGTGGCATCCAGGGCAGCCAAGGGATGCTTGGTCAGGATACCCCTTGGTTCATAAGGCCTTTACTCGTCCTTGGAAATGACTGGAACCATCCAAAGAGCTTTAATGTGAGTGTCTGGCTCTAGAATGCACTGGGTTGGTGGCTGGAGATACAGGGGGTTCTGTCTAAACGTCAGGTTTGTATAGGAACCACCCTACTATACACAGGCAGGATCCCCATGGGCTAGGGAAGGCTCAAGGAGGCTGATGGAGATCTTGAGGGGACGAAAGCCCTCTATGCCCTCTGGCTGCTCTTTCTTCTAAAGGCAAAGCTTGACAAAGGCTATGGATTTTAATGAAATCATCCCAAATGGAGAAATCTGGAAAAACTCTGCATCTTTTAAAACTTGGTCCTACTACAGTCTTCTGACTGAAGTGTGTGCTCTGGAGTCATTTTCTTTGGAATCAAGGAGACAGGATTTTTATATCATAGCTGCTGGGGTACGTATGTCAGGATCTGTGGTCAGAACATGGGTCCCAAGTCATAGGGAGATGTGTGCATTGCTGCCCACCCTAGCAGATGGGCACCTTTGAGACCTCAAAAAGTCCCTGTTCACAAAGAGGGGGAACTACCCCCAAAGAGCCGAACAAATCTAGCAGTGACTTGCAAAGGGCACTGTGAAATAAACAAGCTTTTTTTTTTTTTTTACTGTCCTCAAAAACTTATTAATGACTCTCTCTGCCATCAACCTAATAATAAGAATACAGATAGCTAGCATTTACCAAAATCCAGGTGGTACCGCCCCTGTGCTGGTGCTTTCCAGTCTTTGAAGGGCAGGTAAGCTGAAGTCCCATTTTTTAGCAAAGGAAACTGAGGCTCAGAGAACGGAGTGATGTGCTTAAGGTCACTGGCCTGAACGGGGCAGAGCCCGGATTTGAGCCCTGCCTGATTTCAAAGGCTGGTTTCTTTTTTTCTGCAGTTTTGTCAGTGGTCATTGATCACCACGCCCCATCTCCCCGCCCTGAGCATCACTCTCTTATTTCTCTGGCCTGTCTCTCCACTTCTGTCTCCTTCTCTCAATCTTTCTCCCTCTCTGCTTGTCTCTCACCTCTCCCTCTCTCTCTTTCTGCTTTAGTTGGACTCCTCACACTCGTTGTATCTTTTTTTCCAGATAAGTGTTCACCTAATAGGTCCCCAAGTGCCACAGATGTGTCCTCAGAGATGTATTCTCAAATCAAAGGAAGAGGGCCCTGGTGGAACCCTGCTCCTTGGGGCTTGGCAAATCACTGAGACTCTGGGAAGCGCGGTGGGTGCGGCCTGCACCTGGTGGCCACAGGGGGTGGTGTGATTGGCGCTGGGTGTGGGCCTGAGCCTTTCTGAGTGTCTGGAGCAGGGGAAGGGAGGGCCGTTTTTCTCATTGACTGTACCCTGTGTGCTGGCTGGTGGCAAGCTTAATCATTAACTTGGGAGATGAGAGGAACAGGGGCTGTGGCGAGTGCTGTGTGTGGAGGGCGTGGGGGCAGTGTGCATGTGAGAGAGACCTTGACCGTCAGCCCCCAAAGTTTGGGTCAGTTTCCTCAGCTATTTCAAAGTTCCCTTGGCGGCCTCTCAGCCACTCACTGATGAAATTCTTCATATCCCACCTGTTTTACTACATAAGAACCTGGGGCTCAGGGAGACGTATTCACTTGCCCAAGGTAACCAGGCTAGAACAGGGAATCAATCTGCGGTCTGCTGGACATCAAAGTCAGTGCTATTCTGCTGTCCAGCTTTGTTCTCCTTGGGGGCAGATGGCGGGGGGTGGGGGGATGAACGGATACTATACTCACGGTCCCCAGGCCACCATTTGATGGCAGTCAGCGTGGGGCTGTGCACCACAAACTCCTGGGTGGCTGCATCGTAGGTGGCTTCAGTCTCCAGGCCCTGAAGATATGTCCCTGGGCATCAAGGAGGGGAGTTAGACATTGGGCCAGCGTCGGAATCTCACCGGGGGAGCAGTGTCTCGGTTGGCCTGGAGCCCCCAGGCATCAGCGCAGTATGGAGTCGGGGTGGCTCCCAGCTGTCCTCACGGGCATTTCTCTCCTTTCACCGGTGGGCTCTTTGGGGGACACATGGCCAGCCCATGATAGGGAATGGTGGCTGACATTTCCAGAAGGAACACCTTGCCTCACCACTAGCTCATACAATATGTTCGTGTAAATTAGAAAAAAATCCCCCCCTCCTCAAGCCCTTTAACTGCCACCTGCTGTAACATCTTCATATTAAATATATAAATCTATGACTAGTGAGATGTGAACGGGGCCCTCTGGAACTGTGCAGTGCACACCCGTACACTGCACCCAGCAGCCCTGGCTCACCGTGCCCCAGTTCTGTCTGGGCGTACGTCGCGAGGATCTGTAACTTGTTGCAGAGTGGGTCCCACTTGGCAATCTGCTCCTCTGAGCCCAGGCTCCTGAGGGCTTTCTGGAAGACGAATTGTAAGGCTAAGCCCAGATCTCCAGAAAGGCTTCTGCAGGGGAGAGACACGGTGGTTGAACAGCCCATTGGAGACAAGGGCCCTGGTACCCTCAGGCTGGCAGTGTGCAGGAGGGAAGGGGGACCTGATATCCTTGTTTCCCAACAAGTAGTAGCTTTGTTGGGGAAAATAGCTCATGGGCTGGGTTTTCTGGGGGGTCCCAGGTGAATTCCTCTCTGGTGGGGTTGCCCTGGGAGTGAGCACCTGTTAGCGTAATGTAATTCACGACTGCCTTCAGACCAGCCCAGGCGCTGTGCTAACATCTGAATGTGGAATTTCTTCTTAATGGCGGCTTCATAACGTTCATTCTGGGTCATGAAATAATTATCCTTCAGGCTAAGCTCTGGGTCACTGTGGATGATGCTTTCTGTCAGGGACAGAGAACAGAGGGCTTAGAGTCCTGGGTGAGGTTCCTGGTACCTTCAAATCTTCCCATCCCCTTGCCTCATGGATGTGGAAAGGAAGTCAGACATTGCTGTCATTTTACAAATGCAATGAATGCGGTCCAGAGGTGGCAAAGTGACATGTCCAAGGTTACAGCGCTATGCAGTGGAAGAATAAGGACTCCTCCAGGTCTTCTGCTGCCTAGGACTCTTCTGTCCCTCAGATGGGCTCAGGGAATATTGACATGTTAAAGATGCCTTCATAGTCCAAAAGAATGAATCTCTAATAGTGGAATTTTGAGAGCAGAGTTTGTTATTTGAAGGTGGGACTGCTACTGAGGGACTCTTCTTCCAAGAAAAGCATATGGGCACAAAGCAGATGCTCCATTCCCCAGCCTCCTCTTACCGACTTTCCTCCGGAGTGCAGTGTTCTGGGCCCCTCCATCAAGGATGTTGGTGAGCTCTTCCACGTTGAAGGACTGCATGTGCCTCTCGCTCTCTATGTCAGGGTGCACTTGCCTGCTCCAGGTGTCCCCCATTGACGCTCGGTGCACTGGACTGCCCATCCTAGCCCGGGTCTACCTGGTGTCTGAGAAGAGAGACTTCTGGTCTGGGTGCTCTGAGCCTTGGGCTGTGCTAAGAACCTGTGTGCAGGAGGAACTGCCCAGGGCTGAGTGTCAGCTGAGGGCTGCTTTGGAGGAAAGCAACCTCCCTTAAATGCCCGTGTGCCACTCCACCCCCGCACTCTCCCCTGTGGCCCTTGGCTGTGTACCAGGCACTGTCCAGGACTGTATGTAGTAACTGCTCAGTGAACAGTAGTTCAATGCGTTCTAGCCAAGATTTGGACAGGGTCTGATCGCCTGGGGGAAATTCTCACATAAAGTCAATGAAGGTCACGTACGAAGAAATTCATGTTAGAGAGGTTAAGTGCATGGCCTCTAGCTGCACAGCTACTGCTGGCCAGGAGTTGGACCGGGTCCGACCACAGAACACATGCTCTGTCCATGCTACAGCCGCACCTGGGAGGCTAAGTCCCAGGCTCGTTTGGCCCATTTCCGTGAGCCTTGAGGGGTACTGCGGAGCTGAGGGGAGGAAGCTTGCCCCTTGCCTGTGCCATGTTCCCCCGGGACCCCTGTGTGTCCTCCACAGCCACGGTGGGCCCTGCGTCCTTCACAGCAAACCCTCAGCCTCTCAGAGCCCCTGTTTCCCCATAGCACGGCGACCAGCAGATATAGTCCGTTCTACTTCTCGAGTCTCTCAGATCCATTTGTTCCATCCATTCCCTTGGCTACCACCTAGGCCACCTTCGTCGCTCACCTGGCCTCAGTGCCTCTCATCTGTTCTTCTGGTTGCCAGGGTGAGCTCTTAAACTGCAGTCACATTGTTTACCTCGTACCCTGCTGGGAGTCTGGTCCTTGGGGCTGGCTGTTTGTTGTGTGGAGTCCATGCCCTCTGCCATCTCACCACCTCTCGCCCCTTGCCCCGTATCCACCCACTCTGCCTACCCAGGCCTCCTCTCCCTCTCCTCCTGCCCTTTGCCCCCGCCGTTTCCCCTGGTGTTCCTAGTGAGCCCCAGCCTCCAGGGCCACCTCCTCTAAGAAGCCTTTCCGATGGCAGTGCCCCCTGGGAGAACCGAGCGGCCCTTCGGTGCCCCCACTGGGTGCTATTAGAGTGGACAATAGGAGCAATTCCTTATTCACTCGAATGTCCCTCTCCCAAGGCAGTGAGTGGCTGGGGGGCCAGCTCTGCTTTTGTGGCGTCCCAAGAGCCTGCAGGTGGCCACTATTTTGATTCCTGTTCTTCTTCACCACAACCCTGAAGATACACTGCTGTTGCTTTAACTATTTTATAGAGAGGACAGGAGCCTCGGGAAGAGAGGAGACTTTGTAAGGTCACACAGCCACACGTACAATAGCAAATGGGATTCATCCACAGGCTTACCAACCGACACCCCTAAGTGGGCAACAGGGCTGTGGGATGCTGACAATGGGCCTGGCACGTTCAAGGAGCCCCCGCCCCCGTCATCTGCCCCCTGGGTCCCTGCAAGGCCTTCGAGCCTGTCTCCCCTCTTCCTGCCTCTCGCCTCTGCGCTCTAACTGCTGCTGCGTGCTTGCTGTGCTCCAACCCCCCAGGCCTCGCCCCTCACCCTCCAGCCTCTAGAGGCCAGGGCTGTGTGCTCTGCCTGGAACACCCCTTCCCCAATGTGCCCATGGCTCCCTCACTACCTCTGCAAGTCCTTCATCAGTGCCGCCTTCTCAGTGAGGCTCACCTGACCACCCTCTTTAAAATCCCAAGCCCCTTCCCCCAGCATTCCCGGCCCCCTCACTCTGCCCTACTTTTTCTCTTTTCACTTATCGTAACATAAGTTGCTCATTTGCTATGTTTTTGCTTATTGCTGTCTCTACCTACTTAAAGGTAAACTCCAAGAGGGCCAGGATCTTTGTCACATTCGTGCTGTGGCTCTCACACTTAGCACAGGGCCTGGCTCACAGGTAGCGTCTAGGAAATAGGGGGTCGAACGGAAGAAAGCAGCTCTCAGGGTCAGTAGGAGTTGCGGGGAGGGTGCAGTCCTCAGGAGTCTCCCAGTCCCTCCCCGGCCCCATGGCCCGGTTCACCTGACTCACCTCTGTCCTGTGTCTGCACAGTCGGCCTGGCCTGGCCTCTAGCTGCAGGCCTCGGCCTCTCACGGGTGGCCCGGCCCCTTTCTCCTCCCCTGGAGGGGCTGGACCACCGAAGACTGAAGGCGCTGCCTGGCAGGCCCTCGGCTCCCAGCTCTCCCTGGTTGAGCTCATTGCATGTACTCTCCTGTCCTCCTGCCGCCCTCTGGTGGTTGTGACCGTGCTGTGCCTGGCCCGGGGCTACCTTGGGAGATTGCTAGGAGGGTGTGAAGCAGGATGGATAGCTCAGCACGAGGCTGGCTGGGCAGCTTAGTGAGTGCCAGCTACTGAGCCTCTGTCTCTCCCTTTCTCTCCCTGCCTGTCAGATGCACACACATTCACTCTGCAGAAAGAAACACCACAGGCCTCCACCCGGAGTCCAGAGACCTGGGTTCAAATCCTGGAGGTATGACTCTGAGTTACTTCACCTCTCTAAGCTTCCCTTGCCTTAACTATAACTCACAGGGTATGAAGGAAAGCTCTTGATAAACTGTAAAGCCCCAAGCATTTGTAACTTGAGAGTATTACTGTTTTCTTAGCTCCCCATAAGAGAATTTCTTAATTCCCAGGAGTGGTGTTTAATGGTAGAATTTCCCATTCTGTGGCAGGGTGCTGGTGAGAGATCTGTGGGCAGGTGTGTGAGGCTTTGGGTGGCACAGGATGCACTGATTTTGTAACGCGTCAATATTTATTTTTGAATGTCCACAGTGATCTAAGCACTGGGGCACAGCAGGAAGCCCAAACCACAGAAAACAAAACTGTACTAGTCCCCTGCCCTTGGGAACCTTCCAGGCTGGGGTCAGGGGGGCTGCTGGAGAGACAGATCATCACAGTAGGAATGGGCAGGAAAACCTAGCGGGATACTCACAGCCACTTCTAATGAACTTCTAATTTTTTTGAACTTAAAACCTTCTTGCTCTCTCTTCCTGCTACCGAAGTCCCCAGGGCCTTCCCACTTTACTTGTCCAGCTCCTGTGTCCTTTCATCTCACTACAATGTCACACTCTTTTGGGAAGTCACCCCAGTCTGGATTAGAAGCTCCTGGCTTTGCTTTCTTAGCTCCAAGCTTTTGCACTTTATGGTATAATAAAATGTATAGATTTGGTCTTTGTCCCTGGTTCCCGGCACAGAGCTCCTAAAAAAATTCTTGTAATCTGCTGAGCGATAAGACTGTCTTTTTGGGGCTTCCCTGGTGGCGCAGTGGTTGAGAGTCTGCCTGCCGATGCAGGGGACGCGGGTTCGTGCCCCGGTCCGGGAGGACCACGTGGAGCGGCTGGGCCCGTGAGCCATGGCCGCTGAGCCTGCGCGTCCGGAGCCTGTGCTCCGCAACGGGAGAGGCCACAGCAGTGAGAGGCCCGCGTACCGCAAAAAAAAAAAAAGACTGTCTTTTTTGTCTGTGGCTGGGGGCCCACAAATAGCTTCGGGATGGGGGCTTGTTGCCAGGAAGACCAAGCCTTAATTCGAGGGTTGGAACTTTCAGTTCTCCCCCACTCCCCCAGCCTCCGGGGAAGGAGAGATGCTGGAGATTGAGTTAATCACCAACGGTCAATGATTTAATCAATTATACCTACATAATGAAGCCTCAATAAAAATCCCTAAACAGTGGGGTTTGGGGAGCTTCTGAGTTGGTGACCACATAGAGGTGCTGGGAGGGTGGCCTCCCAGCCATATCTTGTCCTATGCATCCCTCCCAATGGCTGTTCCTGAGTTGTGTCCTTTCTAATAAACCGGCAAATGCAAGTAAAGTGCTTCCCTGAGTTCTGTGAGTCATTCTGGCAAATTATTGAAGCTGGGGCGGGGGTTATGGGAACCCCTGAATTTATAGCTGGTAGGTCAGAAGTACTGAGATTTGCAATTGTTGTCTGAAGTTGGGGGAGTCTTGTGGGACTGAGCCCTAAACCTGTGGGGATCTGTGCTAACTCCAAGAGTTAGTGTTAGAATTGAATTGTTGGACATCCAGTGTTGGGGAATCAGAGAATTGCTTGTTGTTGGAGTGGGAAGACTACACGTTTGGTGTCACAAGTGGTGGTAGAAAGAGACAACACACCCTTGGTATGCCCACAAGAGTGGTGGCTATTTTTTTCTTTAATTATTGGTTTTTGTGTAAATCACCGGTGAAAGCAAGAACTGTGTTGTTCTTGGTCACCAATGCAGTCCCAGCCCCAGCCCCAGCCTAGGGCCTGGCCCGGGGTAGGCGCTCAGCAAGTATTTGGTGGATGAATGAATAAACAGAGGTTGGCAGGAACCATCAGGGTTCTCTATCGCAAGGGCATGGCCATGCTTGGGGAAGGACTCTGGAATTTTGGCACTTTTTTTTTTTTTTTAATTTGGTATTGACTCTTTTCTGCTTGAATTTTTTCCCTTTATTTACTGTTTTAATTGAAGTATAGTTGATTTACAATGTTGTGTTAGTTTCAGCAAAGTGATTCAGTTATACATATATATGTATATATGTGTGTGTGTGTGTGCGTGTGTGTATATATATAAATCTATTCTTTTTCAGATTCTTTTCCATTATAGATTATTAAAAATATTGAATATAGTTCCCTGTGCTCTACAGTAAACACTTGTTGGTTATCTATTTCATATATAGTAGTGTGTTTATGTTAATCCCATACTCCTAATTTATCCCTCCCCCTCTTTCCCCTTTGGTAAACCATAAGTTTGTCTTCTATGTCTGGGAGTCTATTTCTGTTTTGTAAATAAGTTCATTTGTATCATTTTTTTTTTTTTTTAGTTTCCACATATAAGTGATATCACATGATATTTGTCTTTCTCTTTCTGACTTACTTCACTTAGTATGATAATCTCTAGGTCCATCCATGTTGCTGCAAATGGCATTATTTCATTACTTTTTAAGGCTGAGTAATATTCCATTGTATATATGTACCACACCCTCTTTATCCACTCATCTGTCAGTGGACATTTAGGTTGCTTCCATGTCTTGGCTATTGTAAATAGTGCTGCTATGAACACTGGGGTGCGTGTATCTTTTCAAATTACAGTTTTCTCCAGATATATGCCCAGGAGTGGGATTGCTGGATCATATGGTAACTCTATTTTTTGTTTTTTAAGGAACCTCCAGACTGTTCTCCATGTGGCTGCACCAGTTTACATTCCCACCAACAATGTAGGAAGGTTCCTTTTTCTCCACACCCTCTCCAGCGCTTATTATTTGTAGACTTTTTGATGATGGCCATTCTGACTAGCATGAGGTGGTACCTCATTGTAGTTTTGGCTTGCATTTCCTTAATAATTAGCAATATCAAGCATGTTTTCCAGTGCCTGTTGGCCATCTGTATGTCTTCTTTGGAGAAATGTGTATTTAGGTCTTCTGCCCACATTTTGATTGGGTTGTTTGCTTTTTCGATATTGAGGTGTATGAGCTGTTTGTTTATTTTGGAAATTAATCCCAGTTGATTTACAATGTTGTGTTAGTTTCAGCAAAGTGATTCAGTTATACATATATATGTATATATGTGTGTGTGTGTGTGCGTGTGTATATATATATAAATCTATTCTTTTTCAGATTCTTTTCCATTATAGATTATTAAAAATATTGAATATAGTTCCCTGTGCTCTACAGTAAACACTTGTTGGTTATCTATTTCATATATAGTAGTGTGTTTATGTTAATCCCATACTCCTAATTTATCCCTCCCCCTCTTTCCCCTTTGGTAAACCATAAGTTTGTCTTCTATGTCTGGGAGTCTATTTCTGTTTTGTAAATAAGTTCATTTGTATCATTTTTTTTTTTTTTAGTTTCCACATATAAGTGATATCACATGATATTTGTCTTTCTCTTTCTGACTTACTTCACTTAGTATGATAATCTCTAGGTCCATCCATGTTGCTGCAAATGGCATTATTTCATTACTTTTTAAGGCTGAGTAATATTCCATTGTATATATGTACCACACCCTCTTTATCCACTCATCTGTCAGTGGACATTTAGGTTGCTTCCATGTCTTGGCTATTGTAAATAGTGCTGCTATGAACACTGGGGTGCGTGTATCTTTTCAAATTACAGTTTTCTCCAGATATATGCCCAGGAGTGGGATTGCTGGATCATATGGTAACTCTATTTTTTGTTTTTTAAGGAACCTCCAGACTGTTCTCCATGTGGCTGCACCAGTTTACATTCCCACCAACAATGTAGGAAGGTTCCTTTTTCTCCACACCCTCTCCAGCGCTTATTATTTGTAGACTTTTTGATGATGGCCATTCTGACTAGCATGAGGTGGTACCTCATTGTAGTTTTGGTTTGCATTTCCTTAATAATTAGCAATATCAAGCATGTTTTCCAGTGCCTGTTGGCCATCTGTATGTCTTCTTTGGAGAAATGTGTATTTAGGTCTTCTGCCCACATTTTGATTGGGTTGTTTGCTTTTTCGATATTGAGGTGTATGAGCTGTTTGTTTATTTTGGAAATTAATCCCTTGTTGGTTGCATTGTTTGCAAATATTTTCTCCCATTCCATAGGTTGTCTTTCAGTTTTGTTTACGGTTTCCTTTGCTGTGCAAAAGCTTTAAGTTTAATTAGGTCCTATTTGTTTATGGCACTTTTTTAAAAGGTGAGGGTTGGTGTGTATGTGTGTGTGTGCACATGCACATGTCCACCCTGTTTGTACGTACTTGCATGCCCCGACCTGAGACCCAGTCCTCTAAACTCAAAGCTGGATTCCTCTGGGACTAAAAAAGCTGTATACCCAGCTACGTTTCCAAAGTGATCCTGGCCTTTCTGCGGCCTCTCCTGGTCCTTCCTGATGGCTCCTGCCATCCTGTGCCCTTCAGGAACTCAAGTTGTTAAGATCCCAGCAGCTTAGAAGGCTCCCCTCACGTGTTCCTTCAGTGAAATAATTGCTTTGTAATGTGAACGATTTTCCTCTCTCCCCGTGTTTCTGCTCTAAAATTTGGCTTGTCTTATTCATGCTTAGCATTAGTATTTGTACACCCCTATCCATCATTCCCTGGACAGATATTTTTGGAGTGTCTGCAGTGGATTGGGCACTGCTGTGAGTGGGACCCAGAGGGGAACCTGGCCTCGGTGAGTGGGGTGGTGTTTATAGGTTCCCTCACTTCCCTTGCATAACAACCCTGGAAAGTAGGATGCAGCTCCCCATTTTTCAGGGGAGGAGACAAGTTCGGAGAGGTGTTGTCGCTTGCCCAGGTTTGCACAATAAGTAGATTACAGAGCTGGAATTTGAACCAGGTCTTTTGATGGTAAAGACTGTCTCTTAACCCATTTGTGCAAGGTTGGAAAAGAAGTCAGGAGACGCAGGCCTCCTGTCCTGGCAGGACTTCTGAGATGTGCTGACTCTGGGCAGGCGCCCTCCCCTCTTGGGTCTCTGCTTCACCGTCTGTAATGTGGAGTGTTTGCTCACTGAGGGGCCTCACAGCTGTCCACCATATCCCCAAGGTAGTGCCCAGCTTGTGTCCTGAGGAAGGGGCAGGAGCTAAACTCTGAGACATCACCTAGCAGGTCCTGCTGGGACTGGGGGGCCTGGACCCTTGGGTCTCCTGCTGCTGTTGGCAATGGCCATACACAAGGTGGTGGCTTCAGGGAAGGTGGCCTTGACCCTACTGTTTGGAGGGGAAAGTTCTGGGTTCCAACCTGGCTCTGCCAAGGATTTATGCTATTACTGACTATGGGAAATTACTTAATTTCTCTCTGCCATAGTTTCCACATATTGATTGTCTTGAGATAAAGCTCTTGATTTTTTTAAATGTGTATTTTATTATATGTTTCAAGTGTATGACATTATAATTTGACATCTGTGTACACTACAAAGTGACCACCCCCAAAAGTCTAGTTACCATCAGTCACTATACAATTAACCCCCTTTACCCCTTTGCTCACCCCCACAGCCTGCTACCCTTCTGGTAACCACTGATCTGTTCTCTGAATCTGTAGGTTTGTTTGTTTCGTGTTTTGTTTTAGATTCCACTTATGAGTGAAATCATATGGTATTTGTCTTTGTCCTTCTGACTTATTTCACTGAGTATATACCCTCAAGGTCTATCCATGTTTCCACAAATGGCAGGATTTCCTTCTTTTTTATGCCTGAGTAGTATTTTATTGTATATAGATATACCGCATTTTCATTACCCATTCGTCCATTGATGGACACCTAGGTTGTCTCCCATATCTTAGCTATTGTAAATAATGCTGCAGTGAACATAGTGGTGCATATATCTTTTCAAATTAGTGTTTTTGTGTTCTTCAGATAAATACCCAGAAGTGCAATAGCTAGATCATGTGGTAGTTCTATCCTTAATTTTTTGAGGAATCTCCATACTGTTTTTCATAATGGCTGCACCAGTTTACAATATGACCAACAGTGTGTGAAGGTTCCCTTTTTTCCACACCCTCTCCAGTACTTGTTATTTCTTGACTTTTTGATAATGGCCATTCTAACAGGCGTGAGGTGATATCTCATTGTGGCTTTTATTTGCATTTCCCTAATAATTAGTGATGTTAACCATCTTTTCAGGTGCCTGTTGGCCATCTGTATGTCTTCTTTGGAGAAGTGTCTGTTCAAGTCCTTTGCCCATTTTTAAATGAGGTTGTTTGTTTTGTTGTTGTTGAGGTTTATGAGTCCTTTATCTATTTTGAATATAACCCTTTGTTGACTATATGATTTGCAAATATCTTCTCCCATTCAGTTAGATGGCCTTTTCGTTTTGTTGATAGTTTTCTTCACTGCGCAGAAGGTTTTCAGTTTGATGAAGTCCCATTTGTTTATTATTGCTTTTGTTTCCCTCGCCTTTGGAGTCAGTTCCACAAAAACATCGCTAAGACTGATATTAAGAAGCTTACCACCTATGTTTCCTTATAGGAATTTTATGGTTTCAGATCTCACATTCAATTCTTTAATCCACTTTGAGTTAATTTTTTTGTATGTAAGATAGTGGTCTCGTTTCATTCTCTTGAATATGTCTGTCCAGTTTTCCCAACACCATAATGAAGAGACAGTCCTTTCTCCATTGTGTGTTCTTTGCTCCTTTGTTGTAAATTAATTGTCCATTTATGTGTGAGTTTATTTCTGGGCTTTCAATTCTGTTGCATTGACCTGTGTGTATGTTTTCATGCCAGTACCATGCTGTTTTGATTACTATAGCTTTGTAGTATAGTTTGAAGTCAGAAAGTGTGATACCTCCAGCTTTGTTCTTCTTTCTCAAGATTGTTTTGACTATTTGGGATCTTTTTTGGTTTCATACACATTTTAGAATTATTTGTTCTAGTTCTGTGAAATATGCCATTGGAATTTTGATAGAGGTTGCATTGAATCTGTAGATTGCTTTGGGTAGTATGGACATTTTAACAATATTATCAATAATTATTCCAAACTATGAGCATGGAATATTTTTTCATTTATTTGTGTCTTCTTCAATGTCTGTCATCAGTGTCTTATAGTTTTCAATGTACAGGTCTTTTACCTCCTTGGTTAAATTTATTCCTAGATGTTTTATTCTTTTTGATGCAAGTGTAAATGGGATTATTTTCTTAATTTCTCTTTCTGGTAGCTTGTTGCTTTATAAATGATTTATCCACGACCTTTATTATATGTTTACCTTTTCCAGTGATAATGTTGCTTTCATATGTTTTCTTGTTATTAATTAGTGACTCTTCTTTTCAGCCTAAAGAAGTCCTTTTAACATTTCTTATAAGGCTGGTTTAGTGGTGATGAACTCCTTTAGTTATTACTTATCTGGAGCACTTTTACTCTCTCCTTCAGTTCTGAATTATAACCTTGCCAGGTAGAGAATTCTTGGTTTGAAATTTTTTTCGTTCAGCCCTTGAAATATGTCAGGCCAGTCCATTCTGGCTTGTAAATTTTCTGCTGAAAAATCTTCTAAAAGCCTTATGGGGTTTCCCTTGTACATAATAAGTTGTTTTTCTCTCGCTGCTTTTATTCTTTCTTTATCCTTAACTTTTACCATTTTAATTGTGTTGTGTCTTGGTGTAGGTTCTCTTTGGGTTCCTCTTATTTGGAATTCTCTGGGCTTACTGGACTTGGATGTCTGTTTCCTTCCTCAGATTAGGGAAGTTTTCAGCCATTATTTCTTCAAATATTTTTTCTGGAACCTCTGTAATGCAAATATTATTCTACTTGATGTTGTACTAGAAGTCCCTTAAGGTATCTTCACTTTTTAAAATTCAGTTTTCATTTTGCTTCTCTTTCTAGGTGATTTCCTTTGCTTTGTCTTCCAGCTCACTGATTCATTCTTCTACTTCATCCAGTCTGCTGTTGAACCCCTCAAGTGTATTTTTCCCAGTTCATTTATAGCTTCTCTTTGGTACTTTGTTATATTTTCTCTTTGTTGAAGTTCTTATTGTGTTCCTCCATTTTTGTCCTGAGATTGGGGAACATCTTTTTTTTTCTTTTTTGGCTGCGTTGTGTCTTCGTTGCTGTGCGTGGGCTTTCTCTAGTTGAGGCGAGCCGGGGCTATTCTTCGTTGTGGTGTGCGGGCTTTTCATTGCGGTGGCTTCTCTTGTTGCAGAGCACAGGCTCTAGGCGCATGGGCTGCAGTAGTTGTGGCACACGGGCTCAGTAGTTGTGGCTCGTGGGCTCAGTAGTTGCGGTGCACGGGCTTAGTTGCTCTGCGGCATGTGGGATCTTCCCAGACCAGGGATCAAACCCGTGTCCCCTGAACTGGCAGGCAGATTCTTAACCATTGCGCCACCAGGGAAGTCCCAGTGAGCGTCTTTATGATTATTACTTTAAACTGTTTATCAGATAGTTTGTTTACCTCCATTTTATTAAGATCTTTTTTGGGGGGCTTTATCTTGTTCTTTGGTTTGGAACATGTTCCTTTGTCTTCTCATTTTGCCTGACTATATGTGTTTGTCTATATGTATTAGGCAAAACAGCTACCTCTCCCAGTCTTGAAGGAGTGTTCTTGTGTAGGAGATGATTCTTGGGGCCCAGAGGCACAGTCCCTCTGGCCACCAGTACCAGCCACTCAAGGGGGTGTCCCTCATGTGGCAGGGCTGGAGCTGCTATGTGGGGTGGGCAGGGCAGGACACTGTACACTCGCCTGGCCAGGTTGTGGCTTGGCAGCTGCACAGTGTAGGCTGGGCTTGGGGTGCTCAAGCCACTGCTGCATGGGGAGGGCAGGGTGCAGTTTCCTTCAATGTTTGGTAAATTCTGTGTTTAAATAATTTCTTTATCAACTTTGGTGGTGACTCTGCTTTACATGTTTTTGGATGTGATCATTTCAGTTTGTTGTACCAAACTATTGAATCCTCTAGTTTAATTTTTTTTATTACGAAAAATTGAAAACCTGTCCAGATGTGGAGAGCAATATAATGATTCCACAAGTACCTAACATTCAGCTTTAACACTTATCATCTCATGTCTTCCTATTCTTTGTTTTTGACTTTCTATTTCAAAATAACTTTAGACTTTCAGAAGGTTGCAAAAAATAGTAGTTTCTGTACGCCTTTCACCCAGCCACCTCCAGGGTTGACATCTTACATAACTGTGGTGCGGTTAGTGAAAGCAAGAAATTATCATGACATACTACTATTAACTAATCTTCAGAACTTATTTGAGTGTGTTGGAAGGTCCCCAAGATGAACTTTCAGGTTCAATGACTTGCCTGAAGTACTCACAGAACTCAGAAAAGCTAATATACTCATGATCACGGTTTATCACTGCAAAAGGATACAGATTAGAATCAGCAAAGGAAAAGACATATAAGGTGGAGTCCAGGAGAGACCAGGCACGACCTTCCAGTTGTCCGTCCTCTCCCAGTGGAGTTGTATGGACAGCATTTAATTCTCCCTGTGTGGCAACACGCACACTGTACCTATAACCAGGGAAGCTCACCCTCACCCCAGCCTTGGCGTCCAGGGTTATAGGGCGTGAGTCATAGAGCCATGGGATGCTGGCGTGGCTGATCTTAGTTACTCAGTCTCCAGCTGCTCCAGAAGCCACACTGATACAGCATGACCCGTGACCCCACGTACATCACATTGTTAGTGTAAACTGCCTGGCGTGGCCCAAGGGCCTAGGTGGGCAGAGGTACTCTTTTCAGGCAGGATATTCTAAGAGTTTAGAGGTTAGCTCCCAGGAGCTATCAAGGGCCAGTGCTTTCTTTGGAACGTGCAGGGTTTGAAATCCTGCTGAGTTAGTCATTTACTGCACACTGAGCTTTGCCAGTTTTCCCACTATCTTTTTCCTGGTTCAGGATCCATTCCAGGATCCCACACTGCATTTAATTGTCCTGTCTCCTCCAGTTGGTACAGTTCCTCAGTCTTTCTTTGTCTTTATGACCTTGATACTTTGAGGAGTACTGGTGAGGTGTTTTTTTCAGAATGTCCGTCAATTTAGATTGGGGTGTGAGAAGGTATGGGCGACACCTCCCCCAAAAAAGGGACTGGGAGAAGAGCAGAGGGTCTTGGGGTGGCCAGCCATGAGGGAGGGGTGGATGCCAGACAAGCTTAGGGACTAAGAGAAATAAATGAGTTGAAATAGAACTTAGAGGGGTCCCGTCAGTGACAGTTATGACAGCCAGAATGAAACTACCAAGGAAAGGGAAGACAATAATTAACTTTTACTGAGTGCTGGCCGTGTGCCCGTGCTTGACAAATATTTTATATTTGTTGATGCGGCCCTCTTAACAGTCTGTAAGGCTGGTACTATTGGAACCTTCGTTTAACAGATGAGAAACTCAGAGATGTTAAGTAACTTTTCCAAGGTCACCCATCTGGTGAGTGGCAGAGCCAGATCCCCTACCCCACCCCCAAGTCTAAAGTCTGCCTGACTTTGTGGCCTGGGCTCTCAACAGCCATGCTGTGCTACCTGTCACGATGTCCTAACAAGGGGAGAGAGAGGTGGGGAGAAGGAACTTTCATCCCTTGAAATGTGCCAGGCCCTGGGCTAGGTGCTCTGTGTCTGTTCTCTCATGTTCCAGGACCTACCAGGCATATAGTAGGTGCTTAATGCGTGTTTCTCTCCTTCCTGCTCCTTCCCTGAGCTTCCTGGGCCAAGCCCAGGCATGGGGACTCCTGTGTCCCATTTGGCCTCTGGCTTCTCTCAAAGCCGTGAATGTCCCTGGGGCCCACTCTGCCTTACCAGATTGGCTTGGGCCGGGCCACCTGCTGGCAGAGAAGAAGGAAGGAGGAAGGTGGATGGCCATTTGGCCTCAGCAGGCTTGCAGAATATTTCCGGCAACAGATGGGAAGGCTTGAATGTGGGTGCTTTGCAAAACATTCTCCTGAGCCTCCATCAGCAAATGCTGATATGCCATTATAAACGTGCAGGCTCCAGCCAGGCGGCTGTGAGTTCACATCTCGCTTTTGCCACCTGCTGACTGTGTGCTTTCGGGCAGTAGCTTTGCCTCTTTAAGCCTTGGATTCTCCATCTGTAAAATGGAGGTCATGACGGTCCTGGGGGCTGGAACGAGAGAATTCATACAAAGTGTTTAGGCCAGTCCCTGGCACAGACGCTAAATGTTCAGTGAGAACAGACATCATTACCTATGTCACGGATGTGGAAAATGTCGTTCAGCAAGTTGCCCAGGCTTGTGACAAGGAGTGATTGGCAGAGGTGGGGCTTGAATCCAGATCCAGGCACAGAATTAACTCTTTACAGGGCAAGCCTGGTACTGACCTTGCAGGGGGAAATGAACTGTTTAGTTCAGGCACACAAAAGGGTGAGCTAGCTGCCTTGGTCCCACGGGAAGCCCTTCCTTGGAGGGGGAGCCCCGGCTAGCTTAGCTGTTGCCAGGCAGCCCAGGAGAGTTGCCAGGGTCCCTCCCTGGGCGGTCCTGCTCATCTCTTTTTGCAGGTCCTTTGTGGGAAGTGGATGGGCACACTTAATGAGAGGGCCAGATTTGGAAAACAAGCCCAGCCCCGTGTCCTCTCTGGGCGAGTGCCAGCCGATCATCAACGCAAATAACTGTGATGGGCTGAGATGAGGACAGCAACCACTGAGTTGTAAGGGCCCTGTTCTCATGAGACCCAGCAAAAGGGGGCACCATAAAACAAGGCCCTGGTGGGAGCAGGGTGGTTGGGTTTGATGGGTCTTTGGGAGCAATGGAACATCAAATGGTTTAGGCCACTGCTCAGCCGCAGGTACAGTTCTGCAGGGGGGCAGGAGTCCCGCTGTGATGGTAGATTTTTAAAATTAATTAATTAATTTTTTTAAATTAATTAATTTATTTTTGGTTGCATTGGGTCTTCGCTGCTGCGTGCGGGCTTTCTCTAGTTGCGGCGAGCCGGGTCTACTCTTCGCTGTGGTGCGCGGGCTTCTCATTGCAGGGGCTTCTCTTTGTTGTGGAGCACGGGCTCTAGGCACGCAGGCTTCAGTAGTTGTGGCATGCGGGCTCTGTAGTTGTGGCTTGTGGGCTCTAGGGCGCAGGCTCAGTAGTTGTGGCGCATGGGCTTAGTTGCTCCACGGCATGTGGGATCTTCC
>NC_041231.1:35500520-35529406 GCF_002837175.3 Physeter macrocephalus | reverse complement strand
GATCTTCCTGGACCAGGGCTCGAACCCGCGTCCCCTGCATTGGAAGGCGGATTCTTAACCACTGTGCCACCAGGGAAGTCCCCATGATGGTAGATTTTAACCCGTTGGTTGGCCCCAGAGACTGGTTGGCTTTGGGGGTGGGGGTGTGATATTGGGGACGGGGCCATGTCTATAGTGTGTAGATATTCCTCACCCCAGGACTCACGTCAGTCTATGATGGCCTGCATCTATGTTTATGGGTGGAAGCCAAATCTCTCAAGTTCAGATGGACAAAAGGAAGGTGAGATGGGTTCCTGAATCTTGTGTCAAACGGTTAGGATGGCACAGGGACCTCCTAGGAGCCCTTTCTAAGAGCACAGCCTGGCTCTGGTGGAAAAAATGTAGGCTTTGCAGACAGACGGCTCTGTGTGAATCTCATCTCTCCCCAGGAATTGTTTAGTGACTTCTGGCAAGTCCTTTAGTTTACCTGAGCCTTGGTTTCTTCATCTGCAAAATGGGGAGGATGATACAAAATTGTTATGAGTGGTGACATTTCTGGCTCTCCATAAATGCAGTGATCATTACCGATACCCATTCACAACTTTTTTGAACACCTACTGTGTGCAGAGTCCTGGCTGGGAGTGGTAAAGGTCAGCAAAGTCAGAAGGGGTCCCTCTTTTCATGAGGCTTGGAATTTGGATAATCTCAAGTGTGGTGAGGTTGGCCTGCAAAAGCTCCCTTGGAGCACACACTGCAGAACCAGGGAGGGAGTGTCCCTTCTTCTCCTGAGTTCTTCTGTCTCTCTCCCAGGTTTTGTATTTAGTGCTGGTTTGCCTTTGAAGAGGGTGTCTCCAAACCCAGACCAGGACTTGTGGTCGGGTAGGTGTGAGAGAGTGTGGCCTCAGTGAGAACAGGGCTTGCTGCTGTTGGCTCCCCATTTATGGCAGGGTCTGCCATCAGAGCTACTGCTGCAGCCTTGTCCTTCTCCAGGGTCTCCAGGACTGGGTGATGGTCTGACCTCTGCCTTCAGGGATGAGCTAACTCTCTGGATGCCTGGAAGGGGGTGTGTAGGAGCCACGCAGCTCCAATATGAGTTCTGAAGACACAAGTGCTAGTAGGGCCCAGGAATACTGACAAAAGCCCAAGAGGCCAAAGGAAAGCTTCTGGACCAAATTGACACCTCTGGGCCAGGGTCACCATTGTGGAGGAAGGATTCAAGTGAGTGATGGTGATGAGACGGGCTGAACCTGGGAAGAGGCTGGATGTATTGCAGAAAGAAGAGGGAGAAGGGGTTCTCATTCACTCATTCATTCAACAAACATTTAGTAAGCACCCGCTATGTGCCCTATGCCCCAAGTGGCCAATGCCTTTTCTCAAAACCGTGAGGGGGATGGGGCTGAGATTCTTTTCCCTGGGGCCTAGCTGCCAGCACGGCACAGGCTAGGCCACTTGCTGGCAGGGAAGGAGGAAGGAGGAAGGCCATTTGGGATTCAGCCATAAACAAGACAGACAAAAATCTCTGCCCTCATGGAGCCGACATTATCATTAGGAGAGACACACAAGATAAATAAGTAAAATATATGTTAGATGGTGATAAGTGGTAAGGAGGAAAAATAAGGCAGGGAAAGAAGGGATAGGAAGAGTGTAGGTGATGTTGAGATTTTAGGAGGGGTGACCAAGGGGACCTGGTTTAGAAAGAGCTTGAAAAAAGACCTGAAGAAAGCGAGGGAGTGAACTGTGCGGCTCTGTGAGAGAAGAACACTCCCGGCCAGGAAACAGCAGGTGAAAAGGCCAGGGGGCGGGGGGCACATGCCTGGTGGGTGTGAGGCTGGGCTGGCTGGAGCTGCGTGAGGAAGAGGAGAACAGTGGGAAGTAGGGCCGAGGTGAAGAGAGCTGGACGCATAGGACCTTCTAGGTCACAGGAATGACTCTATTGGGAGCCAGACGAGTGACAGATCTGCCTTAGATTTTAACAGGATTTTTAACATCTTAACATTTTGACTGCTCTGTTGAGAATAGGCTGTAGGAGGCAGGGGCAGAAGCAGGGAGAACAGTAGGAGGAGCCCACTGCAATAATCCAGATGTTTTATTTCCCACTGTGCCCCCAGCACGTGACATGTTTCCTGGCACAGAGCAGACACTCAACAAACACTTACTGAATGACGTGTGAATTAGCGATGGCCAAATACCAGTTCTCAGACTGGTGCCATGTAGGCTATGTGGAAAAAGTGTAGACAAACAGATCCCGGGCACTGTTGCTGGGGATCCTGATCCAGTAGGTTTCTGATGGCAAAGAGGAATTTGGCTTTTCAGTACAGTCTGCAGGTAATTCTGCGCAGGAGGGTCGGCCTTCTGTGTCAGTTGGGAATGCTTTTGGCTGCAGGGAACAGAGACCAACCAGCAATGGCTTAAACAAGAGGGTTTTATTTTTATTTCCAAGAATTCTGGAGGAGGATGGCTGCTGGCATTGGCTTGGTCAAGTGATGACAGGTCAGTGTTTCTGAAATTCTCTTGGCCATTTTCTCATTGTAGCAAGATGGCTGCTGTGGCTCCAGGCATCCCATCATCAAGGTAGGAAGAAGGGAGGAGCAGGGAGTTGTTACCCAGTCTGTCTCTTTTATCAGAAAAACATAAGCTTTCCTAGGAGCCCCTGTAGAATGTCTTAAATTTCACTGGCCATACCTGGTCACATGGTCACCCCAAGCTGTAAAGGAGGCTGTAACAGTGAGACTCTGTATTTACAGCCTCTACAATGGGAGATGGCTGGAGAGGAGGAGTTGGGGCTGACCACTGGGGAGTGAACAAGGGTGTCTGCCATGGCTCCATGGACGACATGGTACTTGAGGTTCCTTCTACTTCTGGGGCTCTGTCTCCATGATTTGCCACCTCTGTGGAGCACCTATGGGGCCCACAGAGTGAAATCCTAGGCATTCCCTTGGAGGGGCCTACTTCATCCTAGATACTCAGTCTTGCTTCTCCTGTCTGAACAACACACAGGGGACGAATTCTTTAGGGAAGGGGCGGTCTTTATTTAGGGACTGTGCATTTTTAGCATTTCTCTCACCTGGCAGACATTTAAAACAGTATTACAATCTTCCCACTAAGACTGTCACATTTGAGAGACTTTTAGAGCCGCCGCCCCCCCACAGGAAAAGGATGATGTTTTTGGTCACTCTCCAGCCACCCAGTTAGTTAGGCGTAAGACCAGTAGGATCCCTTTCCTCCCACCTTTGGTCCAAGTATCAAAGGGCATCCCAGCGGTAGCTCTTTCTGGCAGTCTTGGGGCGTGAAAGGAGATGCTTTTCTAGCACTGCCCTGCTACTGAATGATGGGTTTACAAAGCCAGAGGCAGGGATTTCAGGGGAAAAAGAAACAGGCCCGGTTTAGTCTCTAAATCTTTAAGTATGGGATAGGAGCAAAAGGCTGAAACATTTGGTCTCGCGTTGGGAAGGGCGTTTTGAGGAAGAATGGGTGAATTCACTGGAGCTGGCCCAGGTGATGGAAACCAAATAGGGGGTGGGTCCCAGGTGCAGAGGCTGGAAACGGGGACTCAACGGGACCAGTTTGGAAGGGTGGCTGTAGGGTTTTCAAACCGTTTTTTATATTTTCAGAAGCCTATTGGAAATCACTTTATAATTTGCTCTTCATAGGCTTCGGGAAAAGGTTTAAAAGAAAAGTTTTGTGGGAGTCTTTGGCTAGAATTGCATCAGTGTGGTAAGAAATGCAGATTGGCGATTACATACATTTCTGGTCACATAACCAACACAATTTGCTAGGCAAGAGCCTTCCCAGGCCTGAGGTCCCTGGGGTGGGTGGAAAATAAGGAGCCCTTGGGGGGCTGTGGCAGCAGGTGGGAATCTCCAGGGCAGAGGGCCATGGGCGCTGTGGGGCAGAGATGGCCTCAAGGATGACGTTTCCAATATTGGCCACCCCTGGACGCTCCAGCCTTGCCAGGTACAGTGTGGGCCTCAGCCCAGCAGTCTAGGAGCTTCTTAGCAATGAGAACCTCGTCCCTCACCCCAAATCTACTGACCCAAAAGCCGTTCTTTTAGCAAGATCCCCAGTAATTTATAGGCACCGTGAAGTTTGAGAAGCACTGTTCTAGCCGTCCAGGGGCGGAAGGGCTGCAGCCCTGGCTAGGGGTGGTTACAGGGCCTGGAGAGGGGAGGGCTGTGGAGAGGAGAAGATAGATAAAGGCATGGGGGTAGGGAAAGGCTGGCAGAGTCTGAAAAAGAAGCTGTCGTTAGACCCGTCCTCCCCTCAGGTGGCTTGCAGAGACCACCCCAGGCAGGGAAGTTCTTGGAGACCTGGGAGCTGGGCTGCCCAGAGAAGCAGGGCCCCGTGGGGCCTGGGCAGAACGGATGGCTTGTCCAGCCAGAGAGGCCCCTGTCCCTTCTCAACTCTGCCAGAAAAATCTTGGCAGAGCTCAGAAGCCCCCTCAGGGAGAGGTGCCTGGTGAAAGTTTTCCCAGCAGTGGCTTCTTCTTGGAGCAGGAGGGATGAGTACTCAGAAAGAAAAGACTGGGAGCCCAGGAGCCCCCATCTTCGGGGGGTTGGGGGAAGGGCGGCCCTCTAGGACAACGCATTTTACAGAAGCGAGTGTGACCATCACAGATGTGTCAAGACCAGGGGCCCAGGGCTGCCGGCTACAGCAGGGCTGCAGGAAGGTGTGGGGACCAGGGGCGGGCTGCAGGGGGCGCTGGAGCTCCAGCAGCCGGCTCTAAAGCGCTCTCTCTTCACGGGTCAGGGTGGTGATTCTCCGCAGGTTTTCCCTGACTTTAATAAATTCGGGGGCATGGTCCTCTTCCTTTTCTGGTGGTTTTTCCAGCTGAAGGAGAGAGAAACAGAGATGTGAAGTGGGTGGGCTAGGGGAATTCCCATTCTCAAAAGCCACTGGGTTTGGACCAAGGGTCCTCTCTGGGGGAACAGAACCGCGATCAGTTTTCCCCCAGCCTGGTAGCTGGGGGGTGCAGAGCATGAGACTGTCTTCTCCCCGTGAAGCCTGGTTCAAATTGCTAAGCTCGTTTCTAAAATGGGAACTCCACCGACCTCACGGGGCAGTTGAGAGAAGGCAATCAGAATCAGCATGCACTAGCTTGGGCCCATGAGGAAACTGAGGTTCAGAGAGAGGAAGCCACTGGCCCAAAGTCATACAGCCAAGGGAGTGGCAGAGTGAGGACTCAGGCCCGGGCTGGGCTCCTGGTGCACTCCCCATTTTGCTCAACCTCGTGGTCAGCTGTGGCCGCGTGCAGAGCTCCTCCCTGGACCAGGAGAGTCTTGGAGGAGGCGTGGGCCGGGTCTGGGGGCCCCCACACACCTGGTTCAGCCTCTGCTGCCGTTTCAGGAGCTCCTGCTCAAAGGGGCACTGCAAGCGCTTGGCCTCCAGTTCCTCCTTCTTCTTCTTGATGAGCTGGTTCCGCCGGCGGTGCTCCAGGACACGCTGCAGCTCCGGCTTGCTGTCCACGCCCAGGCCCCTGGGGTGGCGGGAGGAGGTGTTTGTTAGGAGACCCCCCCCAACTTCTCCCCACCCAGGGCTACACCCTGCATAGACATCAACCTATGTCATTACATCGTGCAATCCTCCTGCTAGCCCGGGGAGGTGAAACCATTACTGTCCCATTATACAGGGAAGGGAAGCGAGGCTCCTAGGAGTTAAGACACCGGTCCAAGTCACAGCTATGAAGGGACTGAATGAGGATTTGCACCTACTCCTGTCTAAGTTCAGAGGCCAGCTTCTATGATATTACTGGTTATTTTCTCAGGATAAGTTTCTAGAGGTAGAGTTGCTGGGTCAGGCGCTTTTAAAAGATTTTGGATACATATTCCCGTCTTGTTCCTTAGAAAAGATTATCCACTTTATACTTCCGTCAACAGTATACAAGAGCATCTGTTTCTCCCTATTGTCACTACTGGATCTTTTTGTATTTGAGAATCTGGTAGGCAAAAAATATCTGGTTTTCCTTTGTTTCTTTGATTGCTAGGCACATGGACCAGCCTTGGAGATGTTTGCCAGCTACTTGCATCTCTTCTTTTGCGACCTAACCATACCTATCTTTTGTTCATTTTTTCCTTATGAATTTATAAGAGATACGTATATATTTTTATCATTTATATTGCAAATATTTCCCCTGATTTGTCTTTAGGCTTTTGTTTAATTGTGGTGATTTTAAACGGGATGACTCTAAAAGGCAACCTGAGAAAATACTCATAATACACAGTCAGCCCTTTGTTTCCGCGGATCAAATCGGTGGTTGGCTGAATCCGGGGATACCGAGGGCTGGCTGTACTATGCCATTTTAAATACATAAGGGACTGGAGCGTCTGTGGATTTGGGGTTCTGTGGGGGGTTCTGGAACCAACCCCTGTGGATACAGAGAGACTACTGTGACTAAGAGGAGGGGGTGGGCACAACACTGAGGATGCAAAGTGAGGTCTGGGGAAGGGATGTTGCACACAACTGAAAACAAGAATGAAAATCACAGCCAGCGCCAATACCAAGAACGGCCAGTAGAGGGAGCTTCAAAGGCACTGCGGCCTTCATCCTGGTGCTCCGGCCTCGGAGGGGCGGAAAGCTCAGCCTCCCTCTCCCCTTCCCCACAATCCCTCTCAATAATCCAGCCCCAGCCCTGATGCCCCAAGCCTGCCTTGCTCACTGCATGCTCCTGCCTCCCTGCTCCACTCATACCCACTCCACGACTGTGACACCCCTGCTTGAGACCCTTCGCAGGTCCACATGTCTCTTCTGGCCTACCTTCCGATCTCTGCTCCAGCCACTCTGAGCTACTCCTGTCTCCTGTCCATTCGCACATGCTTACCCATCTGCTGGGAACATACTTGCTTCTACCGGCCAATGTCGCCCTCCTAAGCTGGCTGACTTGTGCCCACCCTTTGGGCCTTGACCTCATGGAGGAAGTGATGCTATCTTGGAACCCTGCCTGGCGGCTCCTCTGGGGTCACAGGCCCATTTATGCCCCCATCCAAGCACCCATCCTACCACCTGGTTATGCATCCATCTCCTCTGTGAGGGCAGGAACTGGGTCCCATTCCTTCTTGTAGCCCCAAGTCTGGGCACAGTGCCTCGCACATGGTAAATGCACCTGGAGGGCAGCCACAGGTAGGTAGCTGGGTGGGAGAACAGGGCTTTTGGACCTTCACAGTGTCTGCTGGTGACCATGTGGGGCACCCTTTGACCTCCTCAGCCTCTAGGAGCCCCAGGATGACTACCAGGCCTGCCTTTCATGAGGGGCACCTCCCCGTGCCTCAGCAGGCCTGAGGCGGTGCTTGCCAGACTGAGGCAGCCAAGCTTCACTCCCACCTTCTGTGGTTCATGAGCAGCTCTCGGTGCAGCTCCTGGTGGCTCCGGGAGGCCTTCACGGGGTTCAGCAGCTTCTTGGGCTTGATGAGCTCCGGGTTCCACTCTCTGTATTCCGGCCGGGCCATCAGGCCTCCGATGTCCGCCCGCTCCCTCTGGATCTCCGAGTACATGGAGGCTGTAGAAGTGACAGGGGAGTTGGTCAGAGCCGGGCCCGCAGTCTCACCCGTTCTCGTGGGCACAGCTGAAGGGCAAGGGTTTTGGTGTTAGCTGGATCTCAGCTTACTGTGCGGCCCTGGGCAAGCTACTTGCCTTTCCGAGCCTTGGTTTCCTCCTTTGTGAGATGGAAATAATTGAGCCTGTGCACAAGGCTGTAAGGACTGGAGATGATGGCTGTAAAGTGGGGTATAGAAAAGTGCTACTTTTCTTGACCCCTAAAAGTGGGGTCACAAAGTGTATGGGTTGACGCGTACAAATGTTTTTGGCCTGACGTTGAAAAAAAATTTTTCCCTCCTATAAAAGGAATTCTGTTTCTCATTGAGCTTGTATCAGAAAAAGAAAAGATATTTAAAAAGAGCAATATGTACTTGTTAGGGATAATTTGGATAAATGCAGTGATCAAAAGAAAATATCACCCCTTATTGTCCAACTTCCCTATCTGTAGTTCCAAATTTTCCTCATGGACATGTCCAGCTTTTCACTTTCTCCAGACCAAAGAGGATGGTATGAAATCCCAGGACTGCCATGTCTAATTACAAAGGGATGCTTGTCATCTTTAATGCAGATACCTGACTTCTTGATGGCCTCATTTCCTCCACAGTAGCTTGAAATTTGTCAATGCACTTGACATTCAGGCAGAAGGGCCCACTACTCTCCAAGTTGGCTCCATATCCTTGAAATGCCCCGAAGCAAGTACAAGGGTGAGGGTGAGAGTGCGAGTGGGGGTGGGGATTTTTAAGAAAAAGTCTCAAGAGGGTGACACAGCCTGGCCATTAGCTGCATGTAGTATTTAGAGTGAAAATTTAGGCATTGGCTCTGCTCCCTTCATGAGTCCCGCTTTTCTGAGGTTGAGCCTCTACTATATGCTAGGCATTGGCACCGTCTGGTCTGTTGTATAGTAGGCACTCAATAAATATTTGTTGGCAAATGATAATAAAAGCTTTGAGGTTGTACAGATGAGAAAACTGATGCTCAGGGAGGTTGGTCTTGGGGAACCAGTGCTTTAAGGCATGTGGTTTCCATGATGCAACTGAGGGGCTGTGTCCCCACTGCATACGTCAGGCTCTAGTCCCCCTCTTAAAAACCACCAACCACCAGGTTGCCTGTGGACAGACCCTCACTTCTTCCCTCCCGCTGGGAAGAGGATGAAAGCCATTTTCTGCTTGATGAACAGGAGTTCTCCAAGTAAACTAGACAGGGATGATGGTCTGTACAAGAACCTGGAAGTGGGTAATTAATAGGTCAGTGGGGTTGGAAAACACAGGAGGAAGGGGTTTGATGGGGTGCAGATTGCAAGGTGTGACAGGTTAGGGAATGTGGGCATCAAAGGGGAGATGATGCTTTGCAAATGGTAGCACTCCAGACACAGGTTTGGCATTTCTATCATTACCTACTGTGGGGTGCTTTGAGGAGGATTGAGACCCCATTTGTAAAGATGCTGTGTAAACTGAGAAAAGTGTTAATCTTGCTACATCCAAAATATCCTATAATAATTAAGTGTCAGAGCCTAGAGACATGGTTGCTAATTTTCTTTCTTGAATTCCCAATCGCAAAACTACTTCTAAAATGAGAATTCTAATTAATTTTCTCTTCTTTCTTCATAAGGCTATTTGTTTTTCCGGTTATATCTTTCTTAATTTTTTGGTCCTTAAAAAATGATTGTGGTAGGGTTTAGTAGTTAGTTAAAAATGGGCACTTGACAAAACAAACAGTTGGCTATATCAACTCCCTCCTCCTTTAAAAATGTGGATATTTTCTTAGTCTGAGATTAAGTTGTCTGGGAGCCAGTGCGTTAGAATATCTTGATTCAGATTGGAGTTTGGGGAATTTTTCCCCCTTCCACTGTCTTTTCCCATTACCAAGTCTCACCAATCCTTTATCTGAGTAATTCTTAGCTACACTCTTTTCTTCCTATGTGCTCAGCTCTCATCTTACCCAGGCCATTATCACACCACACTAACTGCTTCAGCTCCTTGGCTAGTCGTCCTGCCCTTAATTCCTGTGTGCCCCAAACCTTCATAATTTTCATCAGTCACACCATCTTTAAAACAACTAACTGTATGTTGCCAAAGCAATGAGGCAGGAAACAGAAATTATATAACTTTAGGAGAGGGCAGAATTAATATTTGCATAAGATATCACTATATGTACCCAGAATTCCCAAATGGATTAACAGAAAAGCTTTTGGAACTAATGAGAAAATTCAAGTGTGGCCGGATGCAAAACAGGTCCACAAAACCAAGAGCTCCTGCCTAACAGGAGTGGCCATTGAGAAAGTACACAATCATACAATTACTCATTCATCCTACCATATGTTAGAGTTTCTATAATCTGCCAGGGATGGTGGTAGACAGAGATGAACTAAACAGGCAAGGCTCCCACTCCCACAGAGCTGACATCCTGCTAGGGAGGCAGACAGCAAACATGTACACAAACCAACAAAAATAAATGATTGCAAATCGCGAGGAGCCCGCTCAGGGAATTGGGGTGGGGGGGGCGGGCGGCGCTAGGATAGAGACTAACAGGAGGACCCTCCTTCAGCCAGGTGCAGCAAGAGGGCCTCTCTGGGAGGTGACCTTTAAGATCTGACGGTTGAGAAAGAAGAGGGAGCCTGTGTGGGGCATAGGGAACAGCATGTGTGACTCATGTACCTTGAACAAGCTTAGTCTGTGCAGGAAACAAAAAGGCATAGTGTGTCTGCAGTGGCGTGAGGGAGTGACAGCGGGAGAGCATGGAGTGAGGGTGGACGGGTGGTTTCAAGGTGGGGAAAGATGGCCTCTGATTTGATTTTAAGAAGGTCATCTCACTGCTGTGTGGGGGAAAAACTGTGAGCAGGTTTTGGGAATTTTTGATAGGACTTTGGTTTCTTTTACTTCCAATGGGCAGCCTTTGTCTTTCCCATTAAATTCCAGAGGAAAAACATCTGATTGGCCAGGCTGAGGACCTTCACTTCAAAGGTCATCCACGAGCCAATGAGTTGGCCGCCCCGGGGCCAGTCCTCAGCCCAGCAGGGACCACACAGGATTGTGCTTACAAGGGGGTCCTGCGGTTTCATTTTGCACTGGGCCCTGCAAATTATGTAGCCAGTCCTGCACCCCAGGTCCAATCAATGACCAGCTCTGGTTCAAGGATCTGCTCTAGGCATATTAAAAAAAAAAAAGTGGTGAGGTGTAGCAGATGATGTTTTGCTGAGACCAGGGTGGTGTGGTCATTGAGGCAGGAATGCTGAAGGATGTGGCTGGTTCTTCAGCTCAGAGCTGCAAGTTGGGAAAACTGCTGCCCTTGCCAGTTAGTGTTCTAAACTCCAGCAAACACGTGTGAGATCCAGGGACGTGTGTGTGTGGCCCCCAGGGTTTAGACAGCTGCTGAGCCAACCTTCCTGCCTTTAATTTAATTAAAAGAGGCCTCCATGTAGAAGAGCCTCACATAGGTGTTGGAATAAAAGAGGCTGCTCAACAAAGCACAGGATCTAGGCCAGGAAAATCAGGCTCTCCTGGGGGTCAGCTGGGCCCCCTGAGCAGAGGAGGGGTCCATTCTCAGGGCTGCTCTGGCCAGGTCTCTCAGGCTGCTGGGGTGTCCTCAGCGATCTGAGACTTTTGGGGAGGTGGCCGTGATGGGGCAAAGACGTGAGGTAAGGTGAGCGTAAGGTCATCTCTGAAAAGAAAAAGGTGAATGCCCCAAGGAAGAGCTGGCAGGGAAGAGGAGAAAGTTGAGTAGCTAATGAATGTCCTTCACTGGTTGTCAAAAAAAGGCAGAATAATGTTGGAGCCATTAGAACCTGGATTGAATGTTGGCTCAGCCCGTTCCTAGCCATGGCCAAGTGTACCTATCCTCTGCAGCAGGAGTCCAAAAACTATAGTCTTTGGGACAAATCCATCCCCTTTGGAACAAAGCCATACCCACTCATTACTTATTGTGTGCAGCTGCTTCCTCTAGAATAGCAGCGTTGAGTAGGTGTGACAGCTGCTCTTGATCAGCACGCTTCTTCATGAGGTTGTTACAAAACGAAGGAGGTGATACTTGCATGGTGCTTGGCAAGTAAGTGCCTAGCACTGAGTCGAGGACTCAATAAGTGCTGGCTACTAGAGCTGCCACATACAGCGAGGCAGGTTGTGCACTGAACAACTCCAGGGCCTCACTCCTATAGATGAAACTATGAGTGGGGCCACCTCGTTAGCCGTTATTAATAAGCACTATTAAAATATCCAACTTCTAGTCTTGGATTGAGCATTCTCCTTAAAAACTGTACTAGTTAAATCAGTGGATTTTAACCCCGGCTGCATACTGACATCATCAGAGGGAGTTTAAAAAATAACAATGTCTGAGTCCTACCCTGGGATTCTGATTTAATTGGCCTGGGAGACAGCCTGGGCTTTGGGATTTTAAAAAACTCCCCAAGGGGGTGGAGACAAGATGACAGAGTAGAAGGACATGAGCTCACCTCCTCTCATGGCAACACCAACACCAAAGTCACAAGTAACTGCTGAACAACCGTCAACAAAAGAATGCTGGGTGACTGTACCAGCATCCTGGGTGGTGAGGGAGACCCAGAGATTTGGAGCTGCCAGATATCGCATCACATCATGGGAGAGGACTTTCCAAGACGGCAGAGGAGGAGGAGGACATGGAGTTCATCTCTCCCCACAGACACATCAAGAATACATCTACAAATGGAACAAGTCTCACAGAGCACCTGCTGAACACTAGCAGAGGACGCCCCAGACACCTAAAAGGATAAGAAAGATCCCCACATAACCGGGTAGGACAAATGGAAGAAGGAGGGAAAAGGAAGAGGAGAGGAAGCAGGATGGGACCTGTGCCCCTGGTGGGGAGCTGAAGGTGAGGAGAGGTTGCTGCATCTGGGGAAGACCCCTCACCAGTGGGGAGATTAGCTGGGGCAGAAGGGGAGCCTTGGGGGCTCGGAGGAGAGCCCAGCAACCAGTCTGTGGCAGTCAGGACAGAGAGAGACCTACACAGATGGTCCGTGCCACAGCCCTGCATGCCCCAGCCTGAGATGGGTGCGCACGGGGGCTGGGGGCTGGAATGTGGGGTTTGGAGAGCAGACCTGGGGAAGGGGACTGCTGTCGGCCATGAGAAGACAGCCTGAGGGGATAGGACCGAGGAGCTCCTGCCCTGGGCGGCCTGCTTTCCCTGAGCGCTGCCTCAGCTGCTTCCTGCCTGATGGGCTCGTGTGCTCCGGCACGCTCTGGAGCAGACTCTGGTGGGGGAACACATGCAGAGGTGGGGCTGAAACCACAGCCGAGTGCTGTGTGACTAAGGGGCCAGGGGCCCTGTGACTAAGGAAGAAGAGCTGAAATCTCTCCTCGTGGCTGTGTGAACCACGCAGATACACGTCCACTGACGGCTTCCTAAATTCAGCACCTGCGAAATATCAGAAAGGACAGCAAGTGCTCCTGCAGCTGGGATGGGTCTGGCTTTAGCAGCTGTGGGCTCTGTGGGCACGTACACTTGGGGTCTGGGCCAGACCAGAGTCTGAGCTGCGTCCACAGCTCCCACCGCGGGTCCAGGTGCATGACTACTGCAGTCCTGGGACCTGACCTCAGTGGACCTGCACCAGTGGCCTGGTGAAAACAACGCCTGAGAGTCAACAAGGCCAATTGCTGGCATACCCGCAGTTAAGGTGGGACCGAGAGCAGTGCCAGCAACAGTGTACTTTGTGAGCCCGCACAACAGGCGAAAGGGGACACAACAGAGCACGTTCACAGCTCCAGAGGACTACACAGTGGCTTCTCTCCTAGTGGGAGTTCTCCAATCCCACTCACCTCACACCGCAGATCAGAGACACAGCTAAGAAACAGATTTAGGAGCCTCTACTCCAACAACTAGGGAGCGGACTCTGCCCCTGACAGGGCAGTGACAACCACAGAGCAAAGGGGAGGCCTCACGCAATAGCCAGGACAGGCTCTGGTCACCAGAACACCAGTCAAACCCCCTATCAAGGGGATAATGGCACAAGCCTCAGGACCAACCTCACCCGCCAGGGGGCAGACACCAGAAGCAAGAGGAACTGTGATCCTGCAGCCTGCGAAAAGGAGACCACAAACGCAGTAAGTTAGACAAAATGAGACGATAAAGAAATATGTTGCAGATGAAGGTGCAAGATAAAAACCTATAAGAACAAAATGAAGAGGAGATAGGCAATCTGCCTGAAAAAGAATTCAGAGTAATGACAGTAAAGATGATCCAAGATCTTGGAAAAAGAATGGAGGCACAGATCAAGAAGATACAAGAAATATTTAAAAAAGACCTAGAAGAACTAAAGAACAAACAATCAATGATGAACAACACAATAAATGAAATGAAAAATACACTAGAAGGAATCAATAGCAGAATAACTGAGGCAGAACACCAGATAAATGAGCTGGAAGACAGAATGGAGGAAATCACTGCCACAGAACAGAATAAAGAAAAAAGAATGAAAAGAAATGAGGAAAGTCTCAGAGGCCTCTGGGACAACATTAAATGCAACAACATTCAAATTATAGGGGTCCCAGAAGAAGAAGAAAAAGAGAAAGGGCCTGAGGAAATATTTGAAGAGATTATAGTCAAAAACTTCTCTAACATGGAAAACGAAATAGTCACCCAAGTCTAGGAAGGGCATAGAGTTCCCACACAGGATAAACCCAAGGAGGAACATGCCAAGACACATATTAATCAAACCAACAAAAAATAAATACAGAGAAAAAATATTAAAAGCAACAAGGGAAAAGCAACAAATGCCACACAAAGGAATTCCCATAACGTTATCAGTTGATACTGATACACTCTGCAGGCCAGAAGGGAGTGGCAGGATGTATTTAAAGTGATGAGAGGGAAGAGTCCACAACCAAGAAAACTCTACCCAGCAAGGCTCTCATTCAGATTTGATGGAGAAATCAAAAGCTTTACAGACAAGTTAAGAAAGTTCAGCACCACCAAACCAGCATTACAACAAATGCTAAAGGAACTTCTCTGGGGGTAGGGTAGAGAGAGGCCACACTAAAAAAAGAAAATCACAGATGGGAAAGCTCAATGGTAAAGGCAAAAATACAGTAAAAGCAGGAAATCATCTATATACAAGTATGATATCAAAACCAGTAACTGTGAGAAGAGAGTACAAATGCAGGAAATGGGAATTACGTTAGAAATTAAGAGACCAGCAACTTAAAACAATCTTCTTTGTGTGTGTGTGTGTGTGTATACATATATATATATATATATATATATATAGAGAGAGAGAGAGAGAGAGAGAGAGAGAGAGGGAGAGAGAGAGAGAGACTGCTTTATCAAAACCTCATGGGAAAGACAAACCAAAAAACTATAATAGATACACACACAAAAAAGAAAAAGCAACCCAAACACAACACTAAAGATGGTCATCAAACCACAAGAGAACAAAAGAAGGGAAGAAAAAAGACCTACAAAAACAACCACTTCAGATCTAGGGACACATACAGAATGAAAGTGAGGGGATGGAAAAAGATATTCCATGCAAATGGAAATCAAAAGAAAGCTGGAGTAGCAATACTCATATCAGAAAAAATAGACTTTAAAATAAAGAGTGTTACAGGAGAGAAGGAAGGACACTACATAATGATCAAGGGATCACTCCAAGAAGAAGATATAACAATTGTAAATATATATGCACCCAATTTAGGAGCACCTCAATATATAAGGCAAATGCTAACAGCCATAAATGGGGACATCAACAGTAATACAATAATAGCAGGGGGCTTTAACACCCCCACTTAAACGAATGGATGTATCATCCAGACAGAAAATTAATAAGGACACACAGGCCTTAAATGACACATTAGGTCAGATAGACTTAATTGACATATATAGGGCTTTCCATCTGAAAGCAGCAGAATACACTTTCTTCTCAAGTGCACACGGAACATTCTCCAGGATAGATCACATCTTGGATCACAGATTAATCCTCGGTATCTTAAGAAAATGAAATTATATCAAGCATGTTTTCCAACTGCAATACTATGAAATTAGAAATAATTCTAATAAATTAGAAATCATTCTAATAAATTAGAAATCTAATTATTGTATTAGAAATCAATTACAGGGAAAAAAACTGTAAAAAACAAACACATGGAGACTAAACAATATGTTACTAAATAATCAATTGATCACTGAAGAAATTAAAGACGAAATTAAAAAATACTTAGAGACAAATGACAGTGAAAACACAATGATCCAAAACCTATGGGACGCAGCAAAAGCAGTTCTAAGAGGGAAGTTTATAGAAATACAATCCTACCTTAAGAAACATCTCAAACAACCTAACCTTACATCTAAAGCAACTACAGAAAGAAGAACAAACAAAACCCAAAGTTAGTAGAAGGAAAGAAATCATAAACATCAGAGCAGAAATGAATGAAATAGAGATGAAGAAAACAATAGAAAACATCAATGAAACTAAAAGCTGGTTCTTTGAGAAGATTAACAAAATTTGCAAACCTTTAGCCAGACTCATCAAGAAGAAAAGGGAGAAGACTCAAATCAATAAAATTAGAAATCAATAAGGAGAAGTTACAACTGACACCACAGAAATACAAAGGATCATAAGGGACTACTACAAGCAACTATATGCCAATAAAATGGACAACTTAGAAGAAATGGACAAATTCTTAGAAAGGTACAACCTTCCAAGACTGAACCAGGAAGAAATAGAAAATATGAATAGACCAATCACAAGTACTGAAATTGAAACTGTGATTAAGAGTCTTCCAACAAACAAAAGTCTAGGACCAGATGGCTTCACAGGTAAATTCTATCAAACATTTAGAGAAGAGCTAACACCTATCCTTCTGAAACTCTTCCCAAAAAATGCAGAGGAAGGAACACTCCCAAGCTCATTCTACAAGGCCACCATCACCCTGATGCCAAAACCAGAGATATCACAAAAAAAGAAAATTACAGGCCAATATCACTGAGGAACATAGACATAAAAATCCTCAACAAAATACGAGCAAACTGAATCCAACAACACATTAAAAGGATCATACACCATGATCAAGTGGGACTTATCCCAGGGAGGCAAGTGTTCTTCAGTATCTGCAAATTAATCAGTGTGATACACCAACATTAACAAACTGAAGAATAAAAACCATATGATCATCTCAATAGATGCAGAAAAAGCTTTTGATAAAATTCCACACCCACTTATGATAAAAAAAAAACTCTCTAGAAAGTGGGCATAGAGGGAACCTCCCTCAACATAATAAACACCATATACGACAAACCCACAGCAAGCATCATTCTCAATGGTGAAAAACTGAAAGCATTTCCTCTAAGATCAGGAGCAAGACAAGGACGTCCACTCTCACCACTTTCAGTTAACATAGTTTTGCAAGTCCTAGCTGTGGCAATCAGAGAAGAAAAAGAAATAAAAGGAATCCAAATTGGAAAGGAAGAAGTAAAACTGTTTGCAAGATGACATGAGACTGTACATAGAAAGTCCTAAAGATGCTACCAGAAAACTACTAGAGGTCATCAATGAATTCAGTAAAGTTTCAGGATACAAAATTAATGCACAGAAATCTCTGGCATCTGTACACTAACAACAAAAGATCAGAAAGAAATTAACATTCCCACCCATGGCAATCTACAGATTCAGTGCAATCCCTATCAAATTACCAATAGCATTTTTCAGAGAACTGGAAAAAGTTCTAAAATTTATATCGAAACACAAAAGACCCCAAACAGGCTAAGAAATCCTGAGAAAGAAAAGTCAAGCTGGAGGAATCAGACTCCATGATCAGACTATACTACAAGCCTACAATAATTAAAACAGCATGGTACTGGCACAAAAACAGAAATATAGATCAATGGAACAAGATAGAAAGCCCAGAAATAAACCCACACACATATGGTCAACTAATCTACAACAAAGGAGGCAAGAATTTACAATGGTGAAAAGACATTAATAAATAGTGCTGGGAAAACTGGACAGCTACATGTAAAAGAATGAAATTAGAATACTCCCTAATACCATACACAAAAATAAACTCAAAATGCATTAAAGACCTAAAGGTAAGACCAGATATTATAACTCTTACAGGAAAACATAGGCAGAACACTCTTTGACATAAATCATAGCAATATCTTTTTCAATCCGTCTTTTAGAGTAATGACAATAAAACAAAAATAAACAAATGGGACCTAATTCAAGTTAAAAGCTTTTGCACAACAAAGCAAACCATAAACAAAATGAAAAGACAACCCACAGAATGGGAGAAAACATTTGCAAACGATGCAGCTGACAAGGGATTAATCTCCAGAATTTACAAACAGCCTATGCAGCTCAGTATCAAAAAAACAAACAAGCCAATCAAAAAATGGGCAGAAGACATAAATAGACATTTCTCCCAAGAAAACATACAGATTGCCAAGAGGCATGTGAAAAGATACTCAACATCACTAATTATTCGAGAAATGCAAATCAAAACTACCATGAGGTGTCCCCTCACACTGGTCAGAATGGCCATCATCAAAAAGTCTACAAACAATAAATGCTGGAGAGGGTGTGGAGAAAAGGGAACCCTCCTACACTGTGGGTGGGAATGTAAATTGGTGCAGCCACTATGGGAAACAGTATGGAGGTTCTGCAAAAAACTAAAAATAGAAATACCATATGATCCAGCAATCCCACTTCTGGGCATATATCTGGTGGAAACCATAATCCAGAAAGACACATGCACCCCAGTGTTCATAGCAGCACTATTTACAGTAGCCAAGACATGGAAGCAACCTAAATGTCCATTAACAGAGGAATGGACAAAGAAGATGTGGTAAATATATACAATGGAATATTACTGAACCATAAAAGAATGAAATAGTGCCATTTGCAGCAACATGGATGGACCTGGAGATTATCATCCTAAGCAAAGTAAGTCAGACAGAGAAAGACAAATATCATATGATATGTGGAATCTTAAAAAAATAATGGTACAAATGAACTTGTTTACAAAACAGAAACAGATTCACAGACTTAGAAAACAAACTTATGGTTACCTGAAGGGGAAAGGGCAGGGGAGGGATAAATTGGGAGTTTGGGACTGACATATGCACACTAGTACATTCAAAATAGATAACTAATAAGGACCTAATGTATAGCACAGTGAACTCTGCTCAATATTCTGTAATAACCTAAATGAGAAAAGAATTCGAAGGAGAATGGATATATGCATATGTATAACTGAATCACTTTGCTGTACACCTGAAACTAACACAACATTGTAAATCAAGTATGCTCCAATATAACATAAAAATAAAATAAAAAGCTCCCCAAGTGATTCCAGTAGTAAACCAACTTTGTAAAGCATAGAGTTAAAGAAAAAAAAAAAAAAATCAAGCTTTTTTGCTTTGGCCTGAGTAATTTCAGCTGACTGGTTGGCCTGGCTGTTGTGGCGGGTCTGATTAAGGTCACAGTGCTTAGCAGCTTTGTGACCTTGGATGGGTATTTAACTTCCTGGACCCTTCTCTTCTGTAAAATCAAGGTGCTGTGAAGATTGGACAAGCTAAAGTGATGTGCATGGGGTAGAGGCAGCCAGTAGGTGACAGGTGAATTGAGTGTCTTGCATGACTACGAGATGGGCAAATAATTCTCACTTCATATGCAGACTGTGGGACTGACCTCATCTTTAGAGGAGGCTGGGTAATAATAGCTCAGAGGAGAGATTGGGAGCTTCCTGCTTGGTTCTTCCCTGGCTCTGCTGTCCTGCTTGGTTCTTCCCTGGCTCTGCTGATGACCCTGGAGGTCCTACAGCTCCTCCCCAGAGGTTCCACACATGTCAGCCCAGTGCCAGACAAGGCTCAGCTAGGATCACTAATTTCTCCCAGGGTGAGTTCATCAGGCCACTGGGGCTGATGTGGCTAATGCTAGGGTGGCAACTTTGAAACCAAACACTGGCGCCCCACTGGCCACAGGAGAGCAATAAGGAGAGATAGAAGGGAAGTGGTGCTGATGGAGACCCAGGTCCCAGTTCATCCTGAGGATGGCTAGAGGACCCTAAGCTAAGGCTTAAAGTCCCCTTCATCTGCCTTTCCCCTGCCCTGGTGGTTCTGGTTTTGTCTTTGATGACATCAATTATAACAAATGACACATGAGGCAGTAAAGCAAAGTGGTTTAGGCAGATGTTCTGGAGGCGCCAGACTGTGTTTGAATCATCATGGTACCCCCTTCCTAGCTACGTGACGTTGGGCAAATAGCTTAACCTCTCTGAGCCCCTTTACGGTGGGAATAATGGTAGAATCTATTCACGGGGCTGTATGGAGGGTGAAATGATATAATGTGCATGATATGGTTAGCCCAGTGCCTGGCAGTGATACTCCTCCTGTCCTGAGGGGACCTGTGTTGAGCGCTTGACATTTGATGAAGGCTCACTCACCTACATCTGGATCTCACAATCACCCCAGGAGGCAGCCAGTGGGACTATTAGTCCCATTTCCTAAATGAGAAAACTGAGGCTCAGAGAGGCCAAGATACTTGTCCAAAGATACACAAAATAAATGGCAAAGCCAGAACCTTTAGACCCCAGATTCAGTGCTCTTTCTACCACTCCACGGTCTTCTAGGTGCAATGCATCTTTCAGTCAACAAAGCAGGCTTACATCCCTTTTCTCTCTCTGGACACTTGAGAAACCCCAATAAAGAGGCAGTGTGAGCCCTATATATAGATGAGAAAATGGAGGGCGGTAACTGGAGTACTACTCCTCGCCCTCTCACTGGGGAGCCCCAGCCGGGCCCCAGCTGCTTTGGGTTTAAGCCAGAATCCACAGGCCTGTCTGCCCATGGCTGGTTTTTGTTAGGAGGGGACGAGCTGATGGTGTTTCCTCCCGAGGGTGTTGGTCAAAGTCTTCACTCCTCTGCCCTCCCTCCTCCTGCCCTTGTTCCTTATTACTATTCAAGCTGCTGTGTTTAGAACACAACCAGGGATCTTGGTTCAACATTTCATGGGGTGGAGGGGCAGAGGAGAAGAGATCCTTTTAAAATAACTGCTGACGAAGGAAAAGAGGCATTCAGTAAAAGTGACAAGCGTGGCCACAGGATTTCCTAACCCTTCTTGCTTTTTTCCTCCCAGTGGGGAAAGTACCCATTCGTATTTCACTGGCCAGCAACCAAAGAACAGGGTATCTGGGAACCTCCTCCACATCTCCAGCTGCCTGTGGCCAATGCCTACAAGCCCCTGTCAGAGCTGCTTGTTCACTGGGATGCAGCCTCCCCACACCATGAGAAACTGACTCGAGACAAACTTCCTGAACATGTTGCCTTGGGTCCACTGTGACCTGCTAGTTTGTGAGAAGGTCTGGGTGGGCATTTTCAAGTCAATTCCATAGCAGAGTCCCGGGCTGGACATGGAAGGTCGCTAGCGAGGCTGGTGGGGAGTTTTGTGCAGCTAGCCAGGGAACGGTGTCAGCAGATCAGATGTTCGTGCTGGCCCACCAGTGGCATGATGCCAGCCACTCCACTTGGCAAATGCCTCCAGGGGGAGATCCCGGCAGGACTTAGCACCAACAGAGCTAAGAGCCACTCAGGATCCAAGCTGACCAGAGACACAGGTACTGGGGCTGGCTCACAACTGGGAAACCACTGGGTTTGGTAGCAGTTAAAAAAAGTGACACACCCAATCCTATAACCTCTGATTTTTGGCCCAATACCAGCCTTGCCTCATACTGCAAAGTGCTAAAGCCAAATCCACCAGAAAGGCAAGCAGGTAACACGTTGCCGTGCACTCACCATGTGCCATGTACTGTGCTCAGCATTGCAGCCATATCTCATGAAATCCTTACAACAGACTGAGGAGATGGGTACTCTTGAGACCCCTTTTTACAGATGAAGAAGCTGAGGTTCCAAGGGGTCATCTAATTTTTCCAGATCCCACAGCCAGCAAATGAAGGCTCTAGAGTCTGAGCCAAGCTGTCTGACCAGTGTTCTCTCCACTGTGCCACCCACAACACTCTGGCATTTTATCTATCAGTTCTTAAGAGAATTACAACTGCTATACTGTGTGAAAATGGACTTAGGTGAGGTCACATCATGCATGAATTCAGAGTCATCTGAGCATTTAGAAGAAAGAGATCAACCAGAATGGTGGGCTGAATCTGGGCACTCCCTGCACTTCATCTCCTATCCTTTTCCCAAACCCAGGGTGCCAGGGGGCACCACCAAGTCATTTTGCAGAGAGAGGACATAGCACAGCTACCTGGGCTCAAAGAGCTCCGCTCCCCTGACAGCCCACCTGGTGCTCCGAGGCTGCCCTCCGTTCCCCACACCCCCTCCCCGCCCTGCACCCAGCTCAGCAGCAGGTGAAAAAGAAAAGAAACCGTCTTACTTCTCAGCTGTGCCTGTGCCATTGGGAAGGGAACTCGGGCGCAGTGTTGCTGGGTCCTCACTCCACCAGAGTTGCAGACTAGCAAGGAGGGCTGCCTCCAAGGGCGGTTCCTAAAGCCCTGGGGATGAAACGTGCCACCAAGGGAGGCAGCTCCACATTCCTATTTATTCTGGTATCAATAAAAAGGAACTGTTACTATAGTAACGGGTATTGCACTTGGTACTTGGCTACTTCCCTGATGTGGAACACCGTGTCCAGGCCACATGCCGGGAAGGCACAAATAAATACCGATTTTGTCAGACTGTTGAGGAATAAGAACACGCCAAGCTTTGTTCTGAGCGACCTAGCTCATGTGGAGGCATTTCCCTTGTTTCTAATGGGAGAGTCAGCAAGAATGCATTCTGGTATTTCCCTCATGGAGAGGGAGCCAAGCTTCCTGCTGCAGTGTTCAACTCTTCAGGAGAAAATGGCTCTCAGTGCAAAAGGAGGGGAAACTATGTTGGGTCAGTTCCAGGTCATCCACTTATGGGCCAGAAACTCCATCCATGTTATTTACACGTTACCCTGAACTTCATCTGAACATCAGACAGGAGCCAACAGGACGTTGTACAGGAGAGAGCAGGGCAGTAGAAGCTGACCGGCTCTGGGCCAGGCTGGTCCTTGTGTAATTCCCTGCTCGGCTTGGGCACCAGCCCCTTTGGCAGCCAGTTAACACCCCTGAGCCTTGGTTTCTGTGTTTGTCAAATGTGGAGAAAAGGGTGATTGAGAGAAAACACAGATGATATGACATTAATGAAAGCATATAGTCAATGCTCAGCAAGTAGGACTCTTCCTACAGAGAGAGCTGGACTCAATGTGATCAGAGGGCAGGGCCCCACCATGCAGCACTGTGCCTGGCAGAATCTGCGTTCCATAGATCTTGGCTCAGTGAGTCAATGTGTGAGTCTGAAAGTAAAGAACGTGTGTAGATGCTGAAGGCCAACATGGGTGCTTACATATAACAGAGGCATTCTCCTAATTTCAGAATCAGCGTTCACCTGAAAATGTGGAAGTGTCTTCTGGCTTTTGCTGTCATTCTTAATCCTCTAGCAAGGAAGCTGGCATCTACCCGTTAAACTTGGCCCTCTTCCCACCTTTACTGTCTCGTGAAGAGCCTTGGTTGGCTGGGAAGTGATTAGGCCCAGGACATACATCAAGTATGAATGCAGGTGTTAAAAATGCAATTTTGCTTCTATAAATATATTAGCAAACTGAATTCAACAACACATAAAAAGGACCATACACCATTATCAAGCTGGATTCATTCCAGGGTCACAAGGACGGTTCAACATACACAAATCAATCAGTGTAGTACACCATATCAACAAAAGACAAAAACCATATGATCATTTCAATAGATGCAGAAAAAGCATTTGATAAAATTGAACATCCATTCATGGTAAAAACTCTTGCCGAAGTGGGTATAGAGGGAACATATCTCAATAATAAAAGCTATTTATGACAAACCCACAGCCAATATAATACTCAACAGTGAAAAGCTGAAAGCTTTCCCATTAAATTCTGGAACAAGAGAAGGATGCCCACTCTCACCACTTCTATTCAACACGGTATTGGAAGTTCTAGCCATGACACTCTGATGAGAAAAAGAAATAAAATGTATTCAAATCAGAAGGGAAGAGATAAAATTGTCATTATATGCAGATGACATGATACTCTATATAGAAAACCCTAAATACTCCACACAAAAACTATTAGAACTGATAAATGAATTCATCAAGGTAACAGGATACAAGATTAACATACAGAAACCTGTTGAATTTCTTTACACTAACAATGAAATATCAGAAAGGGAAAGATTAAAAAAATCTAATTTAAAATCACATTAAAAAAAAAAAAGAGACCTGGGAACAAACCTAACCAAGGAGGTGAAAGACTTATAGGCTTAGAACTATAAAACATTGATAAAGGGAATCAAGATGATTCAAAGAAATGGAAATATATCCCATGCTCTTGGATTAGTAGAATTAATATTGTTAAAATGGCCATACTACCCAAAGCGATCTACAGATTTTTTTTTTCTATTTTTTAGCTGCACTGCATGACATGAGGGATCTTAGTTCCCTAACCAGGGATTGACCCCATGCCCCCTGCAGTGGAAGTGCAGAGTCTTAACCACTGGACCACCAGGGAAGTCCAGCAGTCTACAGATTTGATGTGATCCATATCAAATTACCCATGATATTTTTCACAGAACAAGAACAAATAATCCTAAAATTTATATGGAACAGCAAAAGACCCAGAATTGCCAGAGCACTCCTGAGGAAAAAGAACAAAGCTGGAGGCATAACTCTCCCAATACTACAAAGCTACAGTAATCAAAACAGCATGGTATTGGCACAAAAACAGACATATGGATCAATGGAACAGAATAGAGAGCCCAGCAATAAACCCACACACCTATGGACAATTAATCTTCAAAAGAAGAGGCAAGAATATACAATGGGGAGATGACAGTTTCTTCAGCAAGGGGTGTTGGGATAGCTGGACAGCTGCATGTAAAGCAATGAAGTTAGAACACTCCCTTGCACCATGCACAAAAATAAACTCAAGCTTAAAGACTTAAACACAAGACATGACACCATAAAACACTGAAAAACTCACAGAAAAAAACATAGACAAAATGTTCTGACATAAATTGTAGCAATATTTTCTTAGATTAGCCTCCTGAGGCAAAAGAAAGAAAAGCAGAATCAAGATGGCGGAGGAGTAGGACGTGGAGCTCATGTATTCCCACAGATACATCAAAAATACATCTACAAGTGAAATGATTCGCACAGAACATCTACTGAATGCTGGCAGAAGATCTCTGCCTTCCGAAAGGGCAAGAAAACCTCTATGTAACCAGGTAGGACAAAAGAAAAAAGAAAGAAAAAAAGAGAAAGGAATCAGGATGGGATCTGTGCCCCAGGGAGGGAGCTGTGAAGGAGGAAAGGTTCCCGCACCCTGGGAAGTCCCCTCACCAGCAGGGAGATCAACCTGGATGGAGGGGGAGCCTCGGAGGAGAGCACAGCAACCTGTTTGTGTAAGGCAAGATGGAGAGTGACCTGCACAGATGGTCAGTATCACCGCCCTGCACCCCGCAGCCTGAGACACTTGTCTACCGGTGTGGGCAGGGTTTGGGTGCTGAAGCTTGGGCTTTGGAGGTGAGACTCAGGGAGAGGACTGGGGTTGGCTGCATGGAGACAGCCTGAAAAGGCTGGAGTGTGGAAACTGAGGGTGCACTCGGAAGAAGCCTGGGCCCTCCAGAGAGGCAAGGCATCATGTTGGAGGGCATGTGAGAACAGGGGCAGGACTGCCATGGGAGCTTCTTTCCCTGTGAACACTCTCTCAGGCAACAGGACACCACCTACCTGAGCTCTGGAGGCGGGTGCAAGCCGCTACCACCCGTGTGGTGGGCTCCAGAGGTGGGCATGGCCATGGCCACTGCTAAGAGACCTGCGAGTGGGCTCTGGTCACTGCTCCTGCTGTCCGGGGAGGGCATGGGCTGCTGCCACGGCCACTAGAAGAGCCGGAGCAGGTGCTAGTCACTGTCCTCACTGTGCAGGGAGTGCTCACGGGCAGTGAGCAGGTGCCAGTTGCTGTCCTGGAGTGCGTGGGCCACCACCACTGCTAGGAGACCCAGAAGCAGGCACTAGTCACTGCCCTTGCCGTCTGGGGAGTGTGCGTGGGTGGGAAACAGGCATCAACCACTGCCCCTGCTGTCTCAGGAGTGTGTGGGCCATCGCTACTGCTGGGAGACATGGGAGTGGGTGCTAGCTGCTGCCCCTACTGTCCCAGGGGCATGCGGGCCACCGACACCACTGGGAGACCTGCGCACAGGTGCCAATCACCGCCTCCACTGTACCGGGAGTGTGCATAGGGCTGCTGCACCTACACACCCCCTATCAAGGGGATAACAGCCAGCACACACTGAGGAAAGAGGCAGCAAGCATCCAAGCTAAAAGCAGCCCCTCGATTCCAGACAAGATGGTGGAGTAGAAGAACTTGAGCTTACCTCCTCTCATGAAAACACCAAAATCACAAAAAACTGCTGAACAACCATTGACAAAAAAGACTGGAACCTACCAAAACAGATATGTTACATCCAAGGACAAAGAAGAAGCCACAATAAGACAGTAGAAGGGGCACTTTGGTGATATAATGAAATCCCATGCCCATCAGGTGGGCGACCCACAAACTGAAAAATAATTATATTTCAGAGGTTCACCCACAGGAGTGAGAGTTCTGAGCTCCATGTCAGGCTCCCCAGCCTGAGGGTCTGGCATTGGGAGGAGGAGCCCCCAGAGCATTTGGCTTTGAAGGCCAACAGGACTTGAGTGCAGGAGCTCCACAGGACTGGGGAAAACAGAGACTTCACTCTCGGAGGGCGCACACAAGATTTTATGTGCACTGGGACCCAGCACAAAGCGGTGACTTCATTGGCCCCTGGGCTAGACCTACCTGTGGGTCTTGGAGTGTCTCTTGGGGAGGCGTGGGTTGGCTGTGGCTCACTTTGGGGGCAAGGACACTGGTGGCAGAGGCCAAGGGAATATTAATCAGCATGAACTCTCCCAGAGGTTGCCATTTTGGCACTGAGACCTGGCCTCACCCAACAGCCTGCAGGCTCCAGTGTTGGGATGCCTCAGGCCAAACCACCAGCAGGGGGGTAACACAGCCCCACCCATCAGTAGACAGGCTGCTTAAAGTTGTACTGAGCTCACAGGCACTGCTAAACATACCCTTTGACACAGTCCTGCCCACAAGAGGGACAAGACCCAGCTCCACCCACCAGTGGGCAGGCACCAGTCCCTCCCACCAGGAAGCCTGCAGGAAGCCTCTGTGCCAAACTCACACACCAGGGGCCAGACACCAGCAGCAAGAGGAACTATGATCCTGCAGCCTGTGGAAAGGAGACCACAAACACAGAAAGTCTGACAAAATGAGACAGCAGAGAAATGTGTTCCAGGTGAAGGAACAAGATAAAAACCTAGAAAAACAACTAAGTGAAGTGAAGATAGGCAATCTACCTGAAAAAGAATTCAGAGTAATAACAGTAAAGATGATCCAAGATCTTGGGAAAAGACCGGAGGCACAGACCAAGAAGACACAAGAAATGTTTAACAAAGAGCTAGAAGATTTAAAGAGCAAACAAATAGATGAACAATACAATAACTGAAATGAAAAATACACTAGAAGGAATCAATAGCAGAATAAGTGAGGCAGAAGAATGAATAAGTGAGCTGGAAGACAGGGTGGTGGAAATCACTGCAGCAGAAAAGAATAGACAAAAAAGAATGAACAGAAATGAGGACAGTCTTAGAGACCTCTGGGACAATATTAAACACACCAACATTCTCCTATAAGGGTCCAAGAAGGAGAAGAGAGAGAGAAAGGGCCTGAGAAAATATTTGAAGAGATTATAGCAGAATACTCCCCTAACATGGGAAAGGAAACACTCAAGTACAGGAAGCACAGAGAGTCCCATACAGAATAAACCCAAGGAGGAACACACCAAGTCACAGATTAATCAAACTCACAAAAATTAAAGACAAAGAAAAAATACTAAGAGCAACAAGGGAAAAGCAACAAATAACATACAAGGGGATTCCCATAGGTTATCAGCTGAGTTTTCAGCAGAAACTCTGCAGGCCAGAAGCAAGTTACATGATATATTTAAAGTTATGAAAGGGAAGAACCTACAACCAAGAATACTCTACCCACCAAGGCTCTCATTCAGATTTGATGGAGAAATCAAAAGCTTTACAGACAAGCAAAAGCTAAGAGAATGCAGCACCACCAAACCAGCTCTACAACAAATGCTAAAGGAACTTCTCTAGGTGGAAAAGAAAAGGCCACAGACGAAATAAGAAAATTACGAATGGTAAAGATCACTGCTAATAGCAAACATCCGTTAAAGGTAGGAAGTCATCCACAAACAAATATACCAAAACCAGCAATTATGAGAAGAGGAGAATACAAATGCAGGATATTGAAAATGCATTTGAAATTAGGAGACCAGCAACTTAAAACAATCGTGTATGTGTGTGTGTGTGTGTGTATGAGGGTGCATGTGTGTGTGCATGGATCTCTACATATATCCATGGATGGAAAAAGGTATTCCATGCAAATGGAAATCAAAAGAGAGCTGGAGTAGCAATACTCATATCAGACAAAACAGACTTTAAAATAAAGACTGTTACATGAGACAAGGAAGGACACTACATAATAATAAAGGGATCACTCCAAGAAGAAGATATAACAATTGTAAACATATATGCACCCAACACAGGAGCACCTCAATATATAAGCCAAATGCTAACAGCCATAAAAGAAGTTGACAGTAACACAATAATAGTGGGGGACTTTAACAACCCACTTACATCAATGAACAGATCATCCAGACAATCAATGACACATAGGCCTTAAATGACACATTAGACCAGATGGACATAATTGATATTTACAGAACATTCCATCCTAAAGGAGAAGAATACACATTCTTCTCAAGTGCTCATGGAACGATCTCCAGGATTGATCACATGCTGGGCCACAAAGCAAGCCTCAGTAAATTTAAGAAAATTGAACTCATATCAAGCATCTTTTCCAACCACAATGCTTTGAGATTAGACGTCAATTACAGGAAGAAAAACTGTAAAAAACACAAACACATAGAGGCAAAACAACATGCTACTAAATAACCAATGGATCACTGAAGAAATAAAGAGGAAATCAAAAAATACCTAGAGACAAATGAAAATGAAAGCATGATGATCCAAAACCTATGGGATGCAACAAAATCAGTTCTAAGAGGGAAGTTTATATCAATACAATCTTACCTCAGGAAATAAGAAAAATCTCAAACAAACAACCTAACCTTACACCTAAAGCAACTAAAGAAAGAATAACAAACAAAACCCAAAGTTAGTAGAAGGAAAGAAATCATAAACATCAGAGCAGAAATAAATGAAATAGAGATGAAGAAAACAATAGA
>NC_041231.1:35440136-35493525 GCF_002837175.3 Physeter macrocephalus | reverse complement strand
TACAACAAATGCTAAAGGAACTTCTCTAGGTGGAAAAGAAAAGGCCACAGGCGAAATAAGAAAATTACGAATGGTAAAGATCACTGCTAATAGCAAACATCCGTTAAAGGTAGGAAGTCATCCACAAACAAATATACCAAAACCAGCAATTATGAGAAGAGGAGAATACAAATGCAGGATATTGAAAATGCATTTGAAATTAGGAGACCAGCAACTTAAAACAATCGTGTATGTGTGTGTGTGTGTGTATGGGGGGGGGAGGGAGAGAGAGTGACAGACTGCTATATCAAAAGCTCATGGTAAGCACAAACCAAAAATCTACAAGAGATACAACACACAAAAAGAAAAAGCAATCCAAACATAACATTAAAGATAGTCATCAAATCACAAGAGAACAAAAGAGGAAGGGGAGAAAAAAGACCTACAAAAATAAATCCAGAACAATTAACAAAATGGCTATAAGAACATACATGTTGATAATTACCTTAAATGTAAAGGGATTAAATACTCCAACCAAAAGACGTAGACTGGCAGAATGGATACAAAACCAAAACCTGTGTATATGCTGTCTACAACAGACCCACTTCATATCTAGGGACACATACAGACTAAAAGTGAGGGGATGGAAAAAGGTATTCCATGCAAATGGAAATCAAAAGAGAGCTGGAGTAGCAATACTCATATCAGACAAAACAGACTTTAAAATAAAGACTGTTACATGAGACAAGGAAGGACACTACATAATAATAAAGGGATCACTCCAAGAAGAAGATATAACAATTGTAAACATATATGCACCCAACACAGGAGCACCTCAATATATAAGCCAAATGCTAACAGCCATAAAAGAAGTTGACAGTAACACAATAATAGTGGGGGACTTTAACAACCCACTTACATCAATGAACAGATCATCCAGACAATCAATGACACATAGGCCTTAAATGACACATTAGACCAGATGGACATAATTGATATTTACAGAACATTCCATCCTAAAGGAGAAGAATACACATTCTTCTCAAGTGCTCATGGAACGATCTCCAGGATTGATCACATGCTGGGCCACAAAGCAAGCCTCAGTAAATTTAAGAAAATTGAACTCATATCAAGCATCTTTTCCAACCACAATGCTTTGAGATTAGACGTCAATTACAGGAAGAAAAACTGTAAAAAACACAAACACATAGAGGCAAAACAACATGCTACTAAATAACCAATGGATCACTGAAGAAATAAAGAGGAAATCAAAAAATACCTAGAGACAAATGAAAATGAAAGCATGATGATCCAAAACCTATGGGATGCAACAAAATCAGTTCTAAGAGGGAAGTTTATATCAATACAATCTTACCTCAGGAAATAAGAAAAATCTCAAACAAACAACCTAACCTTACACCTAAAGCAACTAAAGAAAGAATAACAAACAAAACCCAAAGTTAGTAGAAGGAAAGAAATCATAAACATCAGAGCAGAAATAAATGAAATAGAGATGAAGAAAACAATAGAAAAGTTCAATGAAACCAAAAGCTGGTTCTTTGAGAAGATAAAGAAAATTTATAAACTTTCAGCCAGACCCATCAAGAAAAAAAGGGAGAAGACTCAAATCAATAAAATTAGAAATCAATAAGGAGAAGTTAGAACTGACACCACAGAAATACAAAGGATCATAAGGGACTACTACAAGCAACTATATGCCAATAAAATGGACAACCTAGAAGAAATGGACAAATTCTTAGAAAGATACAACCTTCCAAGACTGAACCAGGAAGAAATAGAAAATATGAACAGACCAATCACAAATACTGAACTTGAAACAGTGACCTAAAAACTTCCAACAAACAAAATCCAGGACCAGATGGCTTCACAGGCAAATTCTATCAAACATTTAGAGAATAGTTAACACCTATCCTTCTAAAACTCTTCCAAAAAAATTGCAGAGGAACACTCCCAAACTCATTCTATGAGGCCACCATCACCCTGATAGCAAAACCAGACAAAGATATCACTGATGAACATAGACTCAAGAATCCTCAACAAAATACTAGCAAACCAAATCCAACAACACATTAAAAGGATCATACACCATGTTCAAGTGGGATTTATCCCAGGGTTGCAAGGATTCTTCAATATCTGCAAATCAATCAGTGTGGTACACCACGTTAACAAACTGAAGAATAAAAACCATATGATCATCTCAATAGATGCAGAAAAAGCTTTTGACAAAATTCAACACCCATTAGTGATAAAAAAAAAAAAAAGTTGGAATAGAGGGAAGTTACCTCAACATAATAAAGGCCATACATGGAAAACCCACAGCTAACATCATTCTCATTGGTGGAAAGCTGAAAGCATTTCCTCTAAGGTCAGGAACAAGGCAAGGATGTCCACTGTCACCACTTTTATTCAACAAAGTTTTGGAAGTCATAGCCATGGCAATCAGAGAAGAAAAAGAAACAAAAGGAATCCAAATTGGAAAAGAAGAAATAAAACTGCCACTGTTTGCAGATGACATGATACTATTTACTATTTAGAAAATCCTGAAGATGCTACCAGAAAGGTACTAGAGCTCATCAATGAATTTGGTAAAGTTGCAGGGTACAAAATTAACACACAGAAATCTCTTGCATTCCTATACAGTAACAACAAAAGATCAGAAAGAGAAATTAAGGAAACAATCCCATTTACAATTGCATCAAAAATAATAAAATACCTAGGAATAAAGCTACCTAAGGAGACAAAAGACCTGTACTCTGAAAACTATTTGACATTGATGAAAGAAATCAAAGATGACACAAACAGATGGAAGGATATCCTGTGTTTTTGCACTGGAAACTCAATACTGTCAAAATGACTATACTACCCAAGGCAATCTACAGATTTGGTGCAATCCCTATCAAATTACCAATGGCATTTTTCACAGAACTAGAACAAAAAATTTTAAAATTTATATGGAAACACAAAAGATCATGAATAGCCTAAGCAATCCTGAGAAAGAAAAATGAAGCTGGAGGAATCAGACTCCTTGACTTCAGACTATACCACAAAGCTACAATTATCAAATAGTATGGTACTGTCAAAAAAACCAGAAATGTAGATCAGTGGAACAGGACAGAAAGCACAGAAATAAGCCCCATGCACCTGTGGTCAATTAATCTACTTGAAAAGAGGCAAGAATATACAGTGGAGAAAAGACAGTCTCTTCAACAAGTGGTGCTGGGAAAACTGGACAGCTACATGAAAAGAATGAAACTAGAACATAACACCATACACAAAAATAAACTCAAAATGGATCAAAGACCTAAATGTAAGGCTGGATACTATAAAACTCTTAGAGGAAAACATAGGCAGAACACTCTTTGCCAGAAATCACAGCAATATCATTTTTGATCCACCTCCTAGAATAATGACAATAAAAACAAAAATAAACAAATGGGACCTAATTAGACTTAAAAGCTTCTGCACAGCAAAGGAAACCATAAACAAAATGAAAAGACAACCCACAGAATGCAAGAAAATATTTGCAAACAAAGCAACCAACAAGGTATTAATCTCCAAAATATACAAACAGTTCATGCAGCTCTATGTCAAAAAAACAACCCAATCATAAAATGGGCAGAAGATCTCAGTAGACATTTCTCCAAAAAAGATATACCGATGGCCAAAAAGCACATGAAAAGATACTCAACATCACTAATTTTTAGAGAAATGCAAATCGAAACTACAATGAGGTATCACTTCACACCGGTCAGAGTGGCCACCATCAAAAAGTCTACAAACAATAAATTCTGGAGAGGGTGTGGAGAAAAGAAAACCCTCCTACACTGTTGGGGGGAATGTAAATTGGTACAACCACTATGGAGAACAGTATGGCAGTTCCTTAAAAAACTAAAAATAGAAATACCATATGATCTAGGAATCCCACTCCTGGGCGTACATCCGTAGAAAACCATAATTCAAAAAGATACATGCACCCCAGTGTTCACTGCAGCACTATTTACAGCAGCCAAGACATGGAAACAACCTAAATGTCCATTGACGGAGAAATGGATAAAGAAGATGTGGTACATATAGACAATGGAATACTACTCAGCCATAAAAAAAGAACAAAATAATGCCATTTGCAGGAACATGGATGGACCTAGAGATTGTCATACTGAGTGAAGTAAGTCAGACACAGAAAGACAAATATATGATACCACTTATATGTGGAATCTAAGAAAAAGGGTACAAACAAACTTATTTACAAAACAGAAGTAGAGTCACAAATGTAGAAAAAAAACTTATGGTTACCAGGGAATGGGGGTGGGAGGGATAAACTGGGAGATTGGGATTGACATATACACACTACTACACATAAAATAGATAATTAATAAGAACCTGCTGTATAGCACAGGGAACTCTTCTCAATAGTCAGTGATGGCCTATATGGGAAAACAATCTAAAAAAAAAGAGTGGATATATGTATATGTATAACTGATTCACTTTGCTGTACACCCAAAAGTAACACAACATTGCAAATAATCTGTACTCCAATAAAAATTTTAAAAAAAAGAAAAGAATGAAATGTTGCCATTTGCAGCCACATGGATGGTCCTAGAGATTATCATACTAAGTGAAGTAAGTCAGACAGGGAAAGACCAATATTATATTTAGGTTGGCCAAAAAGTTCGTTTGGGTTTTCCTATGATGTTACAGAAAACCCGAATGAGATTTTTGGGCAACCCAATATTGTTGGGTTAAATGTGGAATCTAAAAAGTAATACAAATGGACTTATTTACATAACAGAAACAGACTCACAGACACAGAAAAGAAAATTATGGTTACCAAAGAATGAGGTGGTGGGGGGAAATTAGTATGGGATTAAAAGATACACACTACTATATTTAAAATGGATAAACAGTAAGGATTTATCCTTACTGGGAACTACATTCGATATCTTATAATAACTTATAATGGAAAAAAATCTGAAAAATAGATTTATATATATGTGTACATATATTCAGCCATATTATATATATAACTGAATCACTTTGCTGTACACCTAAAACTAACACAGTATTGTAAATAAACTCTAAAAATGCAGTTTTGATCCTCTTTGGCCTATGTTATTCATTTAACCAACATTTATTGAGTACCTGCTGTGTTCCTGGCAGTGTTCCCAGTGTAAATGAGACAGTATCCCTGTGCTCAGGTAACCTACTTTCAAGGTGGGGTTCAGACAAAAAACTAAGGAGACAAACGAGAAAATGTAGAGCTGCAATGAACACTGTGATGAAAGCAAGACTGGGCAAGGTGCAAGGGAGGGACTGGGAACTTAGGTAGGGTGGACAGTGGGGAGGCGACATTTTAGGGAGGCTGGAATGGTGAGGAGGAGAGCATTCCAGAGAGTGGGAAGGGCTAGTGGAAAGGCCCCAGCGTGGGAAGGAGCTGGGCACGATGGAAGGAGGCCAGTGGGGTGGAGTGCGGGGTATGAGGTAGACAGCAGGAAGAAGGGGCAGGCAGGTCTGCATGACCTGGGAGCTGTGGCCAAGCCCCCCATTCTGGAGCCACTTCAATTTGCAGGGTCCCAAATTCTCGAGGTGTTTCTCCTTCCTAATTGTTTCTCTTAACGTACTTTGAATGGTGCCTCCCGCAGCTCCCCATCCTGCTGTGGCTTAACTTCACTAAATTCTGACGGTGGAAGACCACAACCAAATTCTTGTCAAGCACTCTTCACTGCCACTGGTCCCCACCCACATGTTGTCCTGCTGTGCAAATGACTACTACTTGGGGCATGTCCCAGGGCCCACAGTGGCTTGTCTGAACCAATCCCAGTGTCCTCTGACAGGTGGAGGAAGAAGACGGATCCTTGGGCGGGAGGACTCTGCTCACCTCCTGAGGCCGACAGACCCCACAGTCCCTCTCACTCCAGAGAAGCAGACTCTCAGTCTCCATGCCAGCCATGTCCTCCATCCCCACTTCGTGTTCCCTTTCTTGGACGATTCTGATGGCAGCCCCAGAGCAATTGAGAGCCAAGGAGAGTTGGGCAGGAATCCCCCAACATTGGGTGCCATTTTCCCCAGGCAGCTGGGACTCACTGTACTTCTTCCACTAAAGCTCTTCTCATGGTCCAACCTGTGCACAAACCCACCAGCCTCACCCACCAGACCGCCAGCCTGAGGGCCGGGGCCTCACCTTATTCCTCTTAGTATTCCTGTCCCAGTAGCAAGGTGTTCAATAACTAGTATTGACTTGCAGACACCAAAGATGTTGATGTCCCTGAGCTTGTGACAGCACCATCGTGCTGTGTCTGTGCACGTGTGTGAGCACGTGTGCGTGCGTGTAACTGTATATGAGGTCGATAGCCACCATTTCTCAAGCCACACCTCATCAGTAAGAAATCATGCTACGGCCCATAATGGGATGCCATCAATAGCACATCTATTTATTACCCTAAAAAGATGTCTTCTACATGTTTGGTGAAAAATCAAAGAGCAAAATCATATATAGTCCGATTCCTCCACACTTTTTTTCCAAGATAGAAAAGTTAGTATATGCATAGAGAACCAATCTGGCGGTGTATACACTGAACTGTTAATGGAAGTCAGTTCTAGACCAACGTATCTCAAATGTCATTACTAGCCTTCAGTCGGAATGAGTGTTAAAATGGAATTACTGGGTCATGCTTCTGGATCACTGTATTAGAATCTATGAGGGAGGGGCCTAGGAGTCTGGAATTTTAACATGTCCCCAGGGGATCTGCTGATATTTAGGAGTCTGAGAACCACACTATGCTACAGCAGAAAATTACAGGCCCTTATCCTTTGTCCCAATATTTCTGTAACGTTTGTAGCTTTAAAAAAAAAAAAAAGCATATATTTCTTTTGTCATCAGAAAAAAAAATAAAGGTGAAAAATATGGGAAAGAGCAACGTTTTCCAACCAACCATAGTTAAAAGTCAGTCCCATCTGGTTCAGTCATGTACATTTTGCATATTGGAAAATAGAGGCCTTTTGGTCAAATGAGGCTTTTAAGAGTTTACTCCAGGTAATGGCCAAATTCAACCCCAGTTCCTGCCTCCTGCCTTGGTCTGTGTGGCTTTTGACCGAGGCCCTCCCATTCTCCCATAAGGTAGGACTCTGGACTACAGGGGCCTGAGGATCAGAATTTTTGCTCAGCCCCTGGAGGAATGAAAGGGGATCCTGGAGGCTGAGTACACCTGTCCCACACTCCCCTCCTGTCCCTCTGAAGTTTGTTTTCTTGGGAGCTAGAGGAGCTAAAAAGAAGCGGGTAGTGAAGACCAGGAGAGGCATTCACGCATGGAAGCTGAGGAATTTTCCTGCAGCTATAGTGGGCTAGGGCTGCAGCTTGCATTAAAAAACTCGAAAAACCTCTTTTCCTTTAATTTTTACCCCCCTTTCTCCAAGCTGACAGGCACCTGCAGCAGCTTATCTGGGCCTACAAACATCAGACAAGGAGTTTCCATGGCAACTCCAAACTTCCTCCCCAGCCCTGTATTCAGTCTAAATCTCCAAGGCCCCTTTTCAAGGCCTCAGTGAGGTTTCTGAGAAGCCACCCACAAAATAGCCTTAGGATCCAACCTTCCCCCACCCCCAACATGCTCTGTTCAAAGGACATGGCAGGAGAAGCTGTACTGGCAAGAAAACTTGTCATGGGATCCGTGAAGAGATTATAAAAGGAATGAGCGTTGCCTTTACAACGAGTTTGAACCAGGAAGAATTTACCGGGTGGAGGGATTTCAAGCATGAAAACAGGAAAGTGCAAGGGAGTGGGGAAGAACCAAGAGTCTTATTTCAGAAAGCTGGCTCTCAACCCAGCTGCAGTTAGGCATGGTTAATCTGGTCTCTTAGCTGCAGAAGGACCCTGGGGTGCCCCCGACCTCCAGCATATTTTAATTCACCTGTAGCTAGACAAAATGTGGACAGTAGATAGAGGCACGGGGAAAGGGATGTGAGTATGTGAGTGGGGGTGTGTAGAGGGGAACCTGGGCAGACCATGGCTTGTCAAGCCAAGCAAACTTCCATAATGCCTGGCAGTGGGGTTGCCAAATGTAGCTAACAAAAATGCAGCATGTCCATGCGTGTAAATCAATGAAGTTAGAACACACCCTCACACCATGCACAAATATAAACTCAAAATGGCTTAAAGACTTAAACATAAGACATGACACCATAAAACTCAGAGAGCACACGCAAAACATTCTCTGTCATAAATCATACCAATGTTTTCTTAGGTCAGTCTCGCAAAGCAATAGAGACAAAACTAAACAAATGAGGGACCTAATTAAACTTAAAAGCTTTTGCACGGCAAAGGAAACCATACACAAAAATAAACTCAAAATGGATTAAAGACCTAAATTTAAGACCAGATACTATAAAACTCTTAGAGGAAAACAGGCAGAACACTCTTTGACAAAAATCGCATCAATTTCTTTGGGATCCATCTCCTAGAGAAAGGGAAATTAAAACAAAAATAAACAAATGGAACCTAATGAAACTTAAAAGCTTTTGCACAGCAAAGGACACCATAAATGGAACAAAGAGACAACCCACAGAATGGGAGAAAATATTTGTGAACAAAGTGACTGACAAGGGATTAATCTCCAAAATATAAAAAGAGCTCATGTAACTCAATATAAAAAAAAAAAACCCCAATCAAAAAATGGGCAGAAGATCTAAGACATTTCTCCAAAGAAGACATACAGATGGCCAATAGGCACATGAAAAGACGCTCCACATCACTAATTATCAGAGAAATGTAATCAAAACTACAATGCGGTATCACCTCACACCGGTTGGAATGGCCATCATCAAAAAGCCTACAAATAACAAATGCTGGAGAAGGTGTGGAGAAAAGGATACCCTCCTACACTGTTGGTGGGAATGTAAGTTGGTGCAGCTACTATGGAAAACAGTATGGAGGTTCCTCAGAAAACTGAAAATAGAATACCATATGATTCAGCAATCCCACTCCTGGGCATATATCCAAACAAAACTAATTCAAAAAGATACATGTACCCCTATGTTCATAGCAGCACTGTTCACAATAGCCAGGACCTGGAAACAACCTAAATGTCCATCAATAGATGAATGGATAAGTCAGAGAGAGAAAGACAAATACCATATGATATCACTTATATGTGGAATCTAAAATATGACAGAAATGAACCTATCTACAAAACAGAAACAGACTCATAGACATAGAGAACAGACTTGTGGTTGCCAAGTGGGAGGGGTGGAGAGAGAGGGATGGACTGTTAGTTTGGGGTCAGTAGATGCAAACTATTACATTTAGAATGGATAAACAACAAGGTCCTACTGTAGAGTACAGGGAACTATATCCAATCTCCTGGGATAAACCATAATGGAAAAGAATATAAGAGTGTATATATGGGTAAAAAAAGAAAAAAAATCAGCATGTCCAGTTAAATTTGAATTTCAGATAAGCAACGAATAGTTTTTTAGCATAAGCATACCCATATAATATTTGAGACACACACTAAAATAATATTCATTGTGTATCTGAGATTCAAATTTAACTATTTTATCTGGCAACCCTACTTGGCAGGCAGCAATGGAAGCTATGACCGCCCTTCTGGGTGCAGAGAAGCACAGTTGCTGATACCCACAGGCACCTGGGGAGGTGTCCCTCGGTCCATGCTGCAGAGAGATGCTTCCCTCCCTAGCAGGAACCTGGGCTGAGCTCCAGGTAGGAATCGAACCTCAGGTGGACCTTTACTACAGCACTGCATAGCTTACTAGGCATGGCCAAGCATGAGTTATTCCCCAGAGGTGACCCTTCCAGCTTAGTGGTTAAGAACATGGGCCCTGGTGTCAACCCAGATACTGATCCTGGCTCCACTGTTGGGTAGCTAGGTGACCTTCAACTTCCTGTTTCCTCATCTCTAAAATGGGGCATTCTTTCAAGGAATAAAGGAGGTATGACATGGGAAGCCCTTCACACAGTGCCTGCCACAGCGTCAGTGTTCCAAAGTGGTAGCTGTTATCTCAGTAACCCATTTAAAAACAGTAAGATTTTTATCCAAGTGAAAAAAAAATGGGATTAAAAACTAGAGTCAGTACAATCTCAGCAATGTGAAACACACAACCCCACACAAATCTCGCATAGCAAAACTGGAAGGAGACATCCCCTAATATTACCAGTGGCTGCTTATGGTTAGTGGGATTACGGGTAAGCCTTCCCCCTCTTCATTCTCCATTTTCCAAAATATTCATGATGAACAGGTATTACTTTAATACTAAGAAATTATTTTAAAATAACCTGGAATGAAAAATTTTCTCGAAGTATTATATTACTTGGTGCATGATTTCAGGCTACTGTAAACGAACATGGCTGCCATCTTGGGTTTGATTCTATAATCCCATCCTTGGGGGCTTTTAAAAGGAGGGGGCCCTTGCCTCTTTCAATAAATGGCCCAGCTGGCTCCTCACCCCCTCTCTTACTTCTTGCTCTTCCTTGTGTGAGACAGCCAGAGTAGTGGCTCCAGAGGCACATGGCCCTGGGTTTGAATCTCAGCTCCACCCTTGACTGGCTGTGTGACCTTAGACAAGTCAAGTTACCTTCTGAGGCTCAGTTTCCTCATGTTTTAAAATAGAGGTTAATAATACTTACCTCCCTGAGAGGAGGGACTTATCCATTTAATTTATCAGCACATCCCTGTGCCTCGCATAGGGCTTAGTGCATAATAGTGGTCAATAAATATTGGTTAAATGAATAAATGAAGTTGATGATAAGACAGATCTACAGTATTTGTCAGAGAGAGTGGCAATAGCTAGTGACCAGCAATCATTTGCCATTATTCCTCTTCTCAGAAGATGGGCAGACTTCGCATAGATGGACCAAAGTTTGAGTGTGCTTTCTACATGTTAGTGGGATAGAAAAGTTCCTGTAGCAGGACCATGGGCATGCTGCTTAAGCTCTCTGAGCCTCAGTGTCCTCATCTATTAAATGGGGATGACAATTAGCAGTGACTTTGAAGGATTGTGAAGACCGAGTCAGTAGCACAGTGCAAGTGCTCCCTCCATGAGGCCCCAGTAACCAGCCTCTGCTGCCTTCCTGACTTACAGCTGTGTGTGGTACAGTTGCCGGACAAGCATGTGGCCCCTGGAACGACTCTGGTATGTCTGCTATTCTGGATGTGTTGCGAGTGGAAAATGTGACTGTTTGAGTGAGCCTCACAGCTGCAGTTCCAGGTTAGAGGGAACACAGGCTCTTCAGGTTAGAGATACCCTATTCTCATCTTAGTGAGAAGAAAGGAACTGGATAGGGACACCTAGGAAGAGTGTTTCGTAGGGAATTTTCTGGAGCTGAGGTTTGAAATCAGCCGCTTCGAATTATAGAGCTCCTCGCTTTCTGCCCGCCCTGGCTCAGCCCGGTTTAAGATACCCCGCCCCAGGAAGGCGCCGCCAGTCCTGAAGTCTTGCCTAGACCGTGCTTTTGGACTTAGAGAACCGTTGTTTCAAAGCTCCCAAGCGGTGACTCCGCGGCGGGATCTCCCCGGGGCGGGGCCAGTCTAAGGAAGAAACGCCAATCGGTCCCAGAGCAGACTACGTGCGGGCGGCGGGCAAGCGCCGCTCCTGCAGGCCCGCGGCCAGCGGCTCCGGCTCGCCTAGCGCTTTCGGCTGCAGGGGTCAGTGGGCAGGACTACCGGCTGGGGTAGGTTCCTTGCCCAAGGCAGAGGGTAGCTTGCCTCGTGAGCCCAAGTCCCTTGACGTTTTCTAATCACATACCCCCAGCTGGCAGGGAGCCGGCAGGAGACGGATTTTCACCCCCTCTGAGAGGGGGTCCGGAAGGAAACACCCCAAATGCTTACTGCGGGCATGATTTTTCTTCTTTCTACATCCCTGTACGTTCCGAATTATTTTCACACTGGCCCTATATTACATTTGTTTCATTTTCCTAAATAAACAAACTATTGTCCAGAGTAGAAAAGTAGTATGTGCTTACTGCAAATGAGTAAAAAGGCAAATTAAAAAAACACTTATCCAACTCGCATCCTCGAAAACAACCACCAGGTGTTTCTTTCCAAATCGTTTTCTCCTTAAATGCATACCTATAGAAAACCCGTTCCTCACCTTCCTGTAACTTGTTCCCCCCTCGCCCTTTCCCCTCACTGGACATTGGAAGTCCTTCACCAGTGGGCTTGTGCTTCTTTACGCCCCACCGCGCGCTGCCAGTCTTACCCATGTCCGTTCTCCCACGCCTACCAATGCCTCCTTCCCCCACTTGTGCGAGTCTCTGCTTGAGGGGCTGGCCAGGAGGTGGAAGCTTGCGGGACTTTTGTAGTCAGGGAACACTGAGTGTGCGTATGTGCGCGCGCACCGCAAGTGCATATAAAGGAATAAAGCAATGTATCTAATAAGGGTAGATCCCCAGAAGGACGAATGTAGGAAGGAAAGAAGGCATGAAAGTAAGGAAAGAAGAAAAAAAGTAATTAAAAAGAATGAAAGAACGGAGGATAGAAGGAAAGGAAAGGAGGAAAGCAGACCAGTGAAGAAGTACCGAGGCGCCCTGCTAGCCAGGGGCTGGGGGCAGTGCTCCCGTCACGCCCTCCTCGCGCTCTCCCGGAGGCGGGGGGCCGGGTAGACTTGCCCCCACTTACCGGACCTGAGCAGCACGGCCCGGTAGAGCCCGGTGGCCTCGGTGGGCCCCCGGACCCGCTCGCCCAGCCTCTGCGCCATGCGCCGGTGCACCGGTCTGCGGAGCCGGCACTGCAGGCTGGGAGCGCACCGCAGAGTGCAGTCCCGGATCGGAGCGCAGTCCTGGGTCGGAGCGCCTCCGCGACGGTGACGCTGCCCGAGAACCAAACCCCGCCGCAGATCAGGTTACAGTGGCTGCCAGAGGGCCAGGCCCAGAGGCGCCCGCGGGGGAGGGACAGGGGGCAGGGGCCAGGTAGGTATCCCTGCCCAGGTAGCAGACTGGGCGCGGGTAAGCGTCTGGCGTGAGGACTCCTGGCTTCAGGGTTCCAGGGCCAAGGTGAGAACCCGGTGTCCTGATTTCCAGCCTCGGTCTCCTACCTACTCTTCTCTATTTCCCTGGCCGCTGGCCTTGCTGAATGCTACAAGCGGGTGTGGGGTTCTGAAGTGCCACCCCTGGGATCAGGTCCAGCACCACTAATTAATAGCTGTGTGACCCTACGATTTAGTTATCTAGTCTCACAGAGCCTCAGTTTTCTCATCTGTAAAATGGGGATAACCATGGTACTCATCTCTCAGGGTTATGAGCGTAACCAACACATTATCTCTATCTCTAAGCACAGTGGCTAGCACAGAACAAACACTATATATTGGTATTTTTTTTTTGAAGTGTTCCAAGGCATCCTGTGGTGGGTGACACTGAGCAGCGGGGGCTTTGCTGGGGGAAGAAAGTTGTGATGGGAAGCCCGTGGGATTCCAAAAGACTGATTTCTCTGGCTTTGTGAAACTCCTTTAACATCCAGAAATGGGAGGACCAACCAAGAGTCTAAAGGTGGAGGGGCAAAGTCAACCAGATAGTTTGGAAAATATAAGAAAACAACAACTTTGATTATCTAGCCTGTGTCTGGTGCTGTGCTAAGTTTCTTCTAAAACAAAAACTAATGTTCATGTGCTTTATGTCCTATTTTGTTTCGTCTTCACAATCCTATGAATTAGGGTCTATCAGCCTTCCAATTTACAGAAGAGGAAACAGGCTCAGAGAGGTTAAGCAGTTTATCTGAGGTCACACAGTGTGGAGCTGTCATACAAACTCACATGGTCTGACCTCAGAAATGGGCCACTCTGTTGCCTCTCCGTTATCTTATTTACTCTTTGTGAAAACACTGAAAGGTAAGTATGTTAACATGAATGTAGGAATCCCATCCAAGATACCACCTTAGAGAAGATGTAGTTGAGACTCAGGGAGGTGGGGTGGCTTGCTCATGCCCCAAGAGCTAGTTGGAGGAGTCAACACCCAGTTCAGTTCTCCACCCACAAAACCAATGCCCCTGAAATCTATAGACTGCTCTCCACACACACCGCACCCACCCCCCCCGGAGCTGTCCAGGGTACTGGATGGTCTCTGTTTAAGGCTGTGTCTGTGCATCAGAGTCTTGAGCTGGCTGCGGGGGCCTTGGCCACACAGTACCACCTCCCTCTGCCTCTGTGTCCTCTCCAGCCGTGGTGCCACTTACACCAGCTGCCAACCAAGTTGCCTCTGGCTCTCCCTTGACCACTGCCCAGGCCCAGCTTCTGCTCTGACCCAGAGGTCCCTGTCATCACACAGAATCCCAAGGACCAAAGTGACACAGTTTGATCTTTGGATACCTCAGTCATTGGCCAGACTGATCATGTTTCTTATCAACAACCAGCCACCACGAGTGCCAGGCACCATGCCAGACATTTGGCATTCACCATCTCATATCCATTCTTCAAAGGATGAAATTATATCTAATGTACCATTCATCTCATTTAACCCACTCTTTGATCAAGCATGGTTATGCCCCTTCTAGAGATGAGGAAAATAAGCCTCAAGTGACTTGCCCAAGATCACATAACTAGTTAGTAGTGGAGAAGGAATTTGAACCCAGATGGTGCCAAAGCTTTTACTGCAGGAGGAAAACCAAGCCAGCTCTTGAACAAGGTGCGGGTTCAGGAAAATTATGACTAAGGAATGTTCTTTTACAGAGCATTACCAAAAGATTAACTCTGGTTGCATCCCCAAGGAATTCTAGGCGGGTCTGACTTACCTGATCCATTTAGTCTCTGCTTCTCATTTTCATTATGAAATATGGCCCCAGGAGAGTATTCTTTCTGTGAACAGAAAGAAAGTAGGTGGAGGTGAGGACCCTCTGTTCCTTGCCAGGGGGAGGAGTGAAGAGATATTCAGAGTGTCCCTGGATCTTTTGACCACAGAAGGGACTGGCCAGGGTCAAAATCCTCTCCAGAGAAACAAAGTACTGTAGTCCTTGGAGTGTGAGTGTGAGAGTGTGTGTGTGTGTGTGTGTGTGTGTGTGTGTTTGGGCATCATTTATGAGGCTCATGCTCTTTTTTTTAAATGAGTATTTTTTTAGAACAGTTTTAGATTTAGAGAAAAATCGAGAAGATAGGAGAGTTCCTTATACTCTGCATCCAACTTCTCTATTATTTCTCTTATTAAAATCCTACATATATATAGATGTACATGTACATAGTATGGCACATCTGTTCTAATTAATAATTAAACTGTTAATTATTAACTAATAACATTATTTTTTTTTGAATCCCCCCCAATTCATGATGGAAATCACTTTATTGAGTTTGACTGGGTGTGAGGTTGCCTATTCTTTTTTTTTTTTAATTTTTATCGGAGTATAGTTGACTTACAATCTTGTGTTAGTTTCAGGTGTACGGCAAAGTGAGTCAGTTATACATATACATATATCCACTCTTTTTTAGATTCTTATCCCAATTACAGAATATTAAGTAGAGTACCCTGTGCTATACAGAAGGTCCTTATTAGTTATCTATTTTTATATATAGTAGTGTGTATATGTCAAATCCAATCTCCCAAGTTACCCACCCCCTGCTTACCTCCTGGTAACCATAAGTTTGTTTTCTACATCTGTGACTCTATTTCTGTTTTGTAGATAAGTTCATTTGTACCCCCCTTTTTATAGATTCCACATACAAGCGATATCATATGATATTGCTTATAACATTATTATTAACTAAAGTCCAGACCTTATTCAGATGTCCTCAGTTTTTACCTAATATTCTTTTTCTGTTCTAGGATCTCATCCAAGATACCGCATTACATTTAGTTATCTTATTTCCTTAGGCTCCTCTTGGCTGTGACAGTTTCTCAGACTTTCTTTGTTTTTGATGAACTTGACAGTTTTGAAGAGCGCTGAGAGCCACGTTCTGGTATGTGAGGTCTCGTCCACACTGTTTCTTCTACCTGGATTGCCTTTTCCCTGCCTTCCTGGCAAATTCCTCATCCTTCAAGAGCAATTTCAGAAGGCTTCAGGGTTTGGTCCTCAGTGTCATTTCTTAGGCACCTTTTCTTCTCCCTCTACTCTGTCATGACTTTAAAAACAACTCTAAGCCAATGATTCCCAAATGTTTATTTCTAATTCAGACGTTCACTCTGAGCTTAAACTTTGTCCAACAGGCTACTTAAAATCTCCACTTAAAAGTCTAACAGGCCCAACTCACCATAGCCCAAATGGAATTCTTGACCACTCCAGCCCCCAACCTGTTCCCCCTCTGTCCTCCCATCTTAGCAAGTGGCTCCATTCCAGCCCTGCGGCTCAGGCAGGAGCCTGGGGTTTGCCTTGCCCTGTCTTCCTGCAACCCCATAGTCCTCAGCTCACCAAGTCTACCTCCTGGGATCTCTTCAACCCATCCACTTCTTCCAATGCCCCCACCCTAGCCCACGTGCCTCCCCACCCCGTGCCTGACTGTCTGCAGTAGCTTGCCCTCCTTCAAACCATTCTCCTCACAGATTCCAGAGCAAGCTTTTAAAATGTCACACAGACTCTGATCCGGCCCTACTCAAACCACACTTTGGTCCTTCCCTTTGCACTTGGAATCAAACTCACCTGCCTTGCCCCTGACCTTCAAGGCCTCTGCAACCTGTCCCCTCCCTGCCAGCCTCTCAAATCCCATTTATTTGCTCCTCCACATGTTCAAGGACTTGGGATGCCTCGGTGAAAATAGAGAAAGGTCCTTGACCTTGTGGAGCTGACATTCTAGCGAGGCAGATAGACAATGAGCATATGAATAAGTAGATAGTGTGTTAAAAGGGGATAGGCACATGGAAAGAAGGAAAGTTAGAGTTGGAGAGGAGTGGGAAGTGGTAAATGGGGGCAGTGCGCGGTAATAAATGACTGCTGGGGGGGCCTCATGGAGAAGGCGAGATGCGAGCACAGACTTGTAGGAAGCCGGGGAGTTAGCCACACAGGTATCTTGGAGAAGCGGGTCGCAGACAGAGGAAACAGCTAGAGTAAGGGTCCTGAGGCTGGAGTGTGCCAGAAGTTCAGGGAACAGCAAGGTGGCCAGAGTGGCTGGAGTGGAGGGGTGGCAGGGGCCATCATATGAGGGAAGGTCAGCGAGGAAACGGGGCCGCCTTCCTCACACCCCACACTCCAGCCACCGGGAACCACTTGGGCTCCCTGAAAGCCATGCTGTCTCTAACTTGCCCACTTTTTCAGAAGCTGCCCCTCTACCCAGGGGGCACTCCCCAACTCTGCCTGGCTATTCCTTTTTATCCTTTAAGTCTCTGCTGAAATGCCACTTCCTCAAGGAGGTCCCCCTTGATCACATGATCCCACGGCACCCCAGACTGCCCTTATATTAATAGTCACCACTCAGTTACGATTGTGTGAGCCCTATCTCCTCCACCAGACGGTACTCGCCTTGCGGGGGAGCTGGAACCTGTTCACAGCTGTCTCCCCAAGGCCAGATCCAAAGCTGGGCTTGGACTGGATGCCCAATAATGATTTATTAAAAGAACGAATGAAGTGGATGAGTGAATGAATGAATGCCCCCACACTGGGAACCCCGGGCTCTACGAGGAAAGTGGGTGATTCCACAGTGAGTTAATCAGGGCTAGAATGAGGGAAGCCCCCTGCTGCCTGCCCAAGGATTACTTGGGGTGGACAGAAGGGCCTGGGGTCCTGATTATTTCCCCCCGGGTGCTCCAATTTTGAGCTCTGCCACCAAGGAGGTCATAGAAAAGGGAGGGTGTCTGGGATCTGGCCAAGCCTCTTTCATGGTTTAAACAAAAAGAGTAAGAGGACAAGTAACCTCATCTGTAGAAGAAAATTCTGGGACAAAGAAAAAGGACATGCTCCAGAGGCCTGGAGGGGGATGTGAGCTTCTTCTCACATCTCCCCACACACACCAGGGAAGTGAGGCTGGGCCCCAAGGGCAACGTTAGCATTACAAAGCCAGACTTGCCTAAGGAGCAGCTCCCTGGACTTGGAGTTAGTTCAAAGAATTGTCCCTTGCACGCCCGACAACCCCCCTTGCATGAAAGATTTGTTGGAAGTCAGGCCAACTTGTGTTCAGTAAAACTCAGTGACCCCGGAAGAGTCCTCTCCCTGAAGTGACTGGAGTTCGGTGATCAAGAAAACGCTCCACTTGCCAAGGCAAAGCCGCCTGGATCCTTGCTGATGTATTGCCTTTGGACTGGTGGGGGAGAGGAGGGGAGAAACTGCCAAAATGGCATCTTAGATAAACATAGAAGGGCCTGAATTCTGACTTTAGGAGAGATGAGGGTAGGACCTCAGAGTATCTGTCCTTGTAGCCTGAAGTGAATCACAGTGAGGTGTGTCTCTGCATGTCTTTATTTAGCCCCATTAAACTGTAAACACCATGAGAACAGGTACTGTAACTTATTCAGGCATGTATCTTCAATGCCCAGCACATTTCCTGGCACATAGGTGCTTAGTAAAGAAAAACCACCTTAATGATTGTGGCAAATGTTTACTGAGCACGTCCTAGAGCTGAGCACTGTGTTAAGACTTTACCGATGTGGTCTCACTTAAACCTCATAATGCATAGTCCTTTGAGATTAGGGAAGAGTTGGGGTCCTGTTTTGTGGGTGAGGAAGGAAGCTGCGGCCTTGGACAGGTTAAGATACAGAGCTGGCAGTGGCAGCGTTGCAATTAGACTGGAGGCAGTCTGACTCGGGAGCCTGCGGTCTTAGCCACATTCACAGATCGGGGGGGTGGTGGTGTGTGGGCAAGAGCCTGCACCCCACTTTACAGAAAAGGAAACTGAGGCTCAGAGAGGTTAAGGAACCCTTCTGTGTGGATTCAGCTGGACCAGCCTCCCCACCAATCTGATTCTTAAAGGTGGAGTATTTTTAACGTGACCCTTGGCTCCTACACACCCTCCTCCCGTTCCCCATTCCTGAGCCCATAAACACAGGGCTCACATCGTGCCCCACACCCCGCGAGCCTCTGCCTCAGTGCCTCACCTCAAAAAGCCACCGAGCTGTGTGAGGCGACACCTGCTGCTTCTCGCTTCCATCCCCAGGGACAGGGAGAATCAAAGCCAGCCATCCTTCCTTTAAAGTGCTGGGCACTGTTTGGAGAAGGTGTGAAACCCTGAGACCTGTTCCTTTCCAGGGGTCCATTTACATCACACTGGTGTTGGGTTCCATCAAAGGCAGCCTCCAGGGTCTCCTCTCTGTCCATTCATTCCAGCCCCTCAGGCCTCAGAGACCCAGAGCACTGCCCTCCTGGAACCAGGCTGAGGTACTGGGCCAGTACCTTCCTCTCCTCACCTGCACTTGGCAGGTGGGCTGTTTAATTTGCCTTAAAAGCTTGTAAAATAGTTCCCGCAATATATAAATCCATTGCTGCTTTAAACATTTGGAACAACCCAATGCATATAAATTTAAAACATTTCTCCTTTCTATCCCCTCTCAGCCTCAATGTCTCCCCTTCCCCAGAGTTATCGCTGTTCTTGATGCTGTATGTGTGTTTTGGTCATTTTTCTGCAGCTTGCTTTTTGAGCTCTACAATATGTCTTGTAGATATTTCTATTTTAATATATGTAGATCCACTTTCCTCTTTTATCTACTGCAGCGTACAATACAGCATGATGCCGTAATTTTTTTTTAAACAAATCCCCTTTAGTTGAACATTTAGGTTGTTTCCAGTTTGTCCCTATTGCAAATAATTCTGCTCCAAACATCCTTGTGCTTGCCTCTATGTGCACGGATGTGTTTCCCTAGGGCAGACACTGTGAGGTAGAAATGCTGGGCCAAAGAGTACATATATTTTAAATTTTAGCAGATGCTACCAAATTACCCCTGTACCGAGCAGGACCCTATGGGGACTTCCTGGAACAGATTCCCTCCCCCGCCCATCCTCTGCTTTAGCTCCTCTCTGAAGTACCTAGATAATAGTATCTGCTGCACATTTCCTGAGTTGTTTTACAGACGCTAAAACCCCCCACCAAATGGAGGGAATTAACTACTTGATGACCATGAGCTTGTAGCCCCCAGACCTACTGGAGCCTAAGGATTGATAATGTGAACTCCTGTGACACCACCCTGATACCTCACCATCAACCAGTCAGAGAACTGTACATGAGCTAATCACATACCCTGGGACTCCCCTCCCTCACCTTGCTTTTAAAAAAGTTTTGGTGAAACCCATCAGAGAGTTCTGGCTTTTTGAGCATTAGCTGTCCTGGACTCCTTATACGGCACCTTACAAGAAACACTGCACTTTCCCTCACCACAGCCTGGTATCAGTAGATTGGCTTTACTCCGAGCTGGTGAGCAGAGCCAAGTTTTGGTTCAGTAACAATTGTGGCACCCAACGTGGGGCCGTAGTCCTGAGTGGATGTCTCCCCTGTGACACATCGTGCCCTGACAGGTGGCTCCCGGGTCCTGTCCAGCAGCTGCCTGAGCACCTTGTGTCTCAGGGACAGACCTGAGCACTTGCCGCCAACTGGTGTTGGCCCATGGCACTTTTGATTTGTTTGGTGAAGGAAACGAGGCACTCACATTGGTGGCTTGAGACATCTTTGGTAAGTAATGGGGTTCGCATATGACAACACCAGGGTGTCCTTCCCTATTGCATTGGTTCTGCGTATGGCAGAGCATTTGTTGGGATTTTTCCCTTCTGGACTAAGGCTTGGTCATTTTGGCTTCATCTCTAATGGGGCATTGGCTGGGGTTCTCCCCTTCGGACTCAAGCACAGTCATTTGGCTTTGTCTCTGACTGACGGGGCATCGGTTGGGAATCTCCCCTTCTGGGGCTGAAGAACTGTGATCCTGAGAGACCATTTTTGCATTGCTTTGGTTGGTTTGCTTGAGAGTTGATAACACCTGCCATGAATTATTAAGTATGGATAATCATAACTATTCTATCTCATAGTGCCCCTAGGGTGTATTTTGCAAAACTGGAAGACCTTCAGCTATGCTCCCATAAATGAAAGAAAATGATTTTTTAAAATTGTAACTCTGTTTGGCCTCAGTACTCCCTGAGATCTAGAGAACAATAGCCCCTAATGGCTCTGCTATTACATGAAAGTGAGCCTCTTGGAATTCCTTTGGCTTTTATCTTGGGTGTGTGTGTGCATGAGTATTTTGGTACCTGAGTCCAAATCCTGTTCTCTCTTCCTGGTTTTGACCTTTATTAAAGGATCTAGTAACTTGGATGCTGATTCATATTCCTCTGAAAGTGAGGCATGTGCATGTGAGTGAATAATATGTATTATTGTCGATTACTGTTCTTTGTTTAAACTGAACTGGGTATTTGGAAATTGAGGGAAAAAAATCCCTGAAAATGGCCATGATGACTGGTTTTTGCATATGCAGTTAGGGGAAGCTTGTTTTCTAAGAGGAACTTGTATTTCTCTCCCCAAGCCTTTAAAATGTAAATGTTCTGCCTGGACTCTCAGGAATTTATCTGATCTTCTGTAGTCCCTGAGACTCAAGGGAAAAAAGAGAGGTATTTTTAATCTGAAGCGGAAAAACTGTGAGACCTCTGTTTCTGTCTTTATGTAAAAATTAACTTGTAAATGAGCTCATTTAATTGACTTAAAAGTAAGCTCTTACAAATTAAATACTTCTAACTATAACAGAAACTGGCCAGAAAAAGTTTCTAGGAAATATTCAATATGAAATTAGTATCTGATATTAAAGCTAGCTTAAATTTGTTAATTTAATCAATACAGACATGTCTTACTTTTATTGTTCCTAGGTTTACTAATGGCCGATAAGTTCATGTTATTTTTGTTAAAGAGTTTGTCAGAAAATTAATTTGCTATGAGTTTCATAAGTTATAAAATAAAGGTAAATGAGTGAAGAGTTTTCAGGTGAACTTTTTTTTTTTTTTTTTTTTTTTTAGGAATAATTATGTTGTAGGTATGTCTATCTAAAATACTTTCTCCAGCCTTTCGGTAACCTAAGTTTTGCTAAGTTAAGTTAAATAACGAACATTCATTGTTCGTTAATTCATTGAACATCTAGGTCATTTCAAATAGAGGTTATGGAATATGTTTGTAAGTTCCAATCAGGAAGTGCTGGTATGACAAGTTCAAAATTGCTTGCTTCTTGGTGGCACAGTGGTTAAGAATCCACCTGCCAACGCAGGGGATGGGTTAGAGCCCTGGTCTGGGAAGATCCCATATGCCACAGAGCAACTAAGCCTGTGCACCACAACAACTGAGCCTGCGCTCTAGAGCCCGCGAGCCACAATTACTGAGTCCACACGCCACAACTACTGAAGCCCACGCACCTAGAGCCCGTGCTCTGCAACAAGAGAAGCCACCGCAATAAGAGAAGCCACCGCACTAAGAAGCCCACGCACCGCAATGAAGAGTAGCCCCCACTGACCGCAACTAGATAAAGCCCACGTGCAGCAATGAAGAGCCAATACAGCCAAAAATTAATTAATTAATTAAAAAAGTACCCTGGAAATAACATTTTAAAAATTGCTTGCTTCTTGGTGTCTGCTAGAGATTAAGATTTTAAATTATAATAAATGTAATTAAAACTACTAAAATAATAAAGGAAATATTTCAGTATTTCAGGAAGGTAGGATGTATACTTTCAGTTAAAGAAGGTATGAAAAATGAAAATACATTTTTGTCAAAGGGGCAAAAAAGGTAATTTTATTTTAGAGTTGGTTGTTTCTGGATGTAAAAATAAGGGACAAGCTAATATGGGTACAGAAAATTATGGAAGGTTTGTAGAAAGGGAGCCCTGAAAAAGGAGTTTTGTGCTTGGTCAGACTGGGATTAGATTAAATTTAATTAGGTAAATGGATTTTGTTATTAAAAGTAGGCTGGTGCAGGACTAGATTTGGTTTCTCCCAGTTAAGAGAACAAAGTTTTCTTAGAATGCCACTTTTGGTAACAGATTGTATGAATTTCCTTGCCTTTAAGTGATCTGTATTTGCTTTTGAAATCTTTTGTCACTTTGCTTAAGTGAATAAATATTCACAGTGACCTTTGATCCTATTTGACCAAGTGTTTTGAAACTTTTTGATGTTTTTGACAAACTTCCTATCAAATTCTAATTAAAGTTCTTTTGACCTCAACTAACTTTGGGATGCTTCAGAGGGCCCCTAAGTCATCTCAGAGAGAAATATTAAACTAACTAGGATTCTTTGGTATGTTAAATTACACAGGAAGCATTGTCAAGTGACTGATAAACCTCCTCATATTATACTTTATAGGTAAATGTTATTAATATAGACATTCTAGAAATCATATAAAGTTTATGAAATTTGGATATGTCCTGGTATAATGTTATCAGTCATAAACCTAGTTACCTTAAAATATTATATGTCACACAACTTGTTTATGCTTCTTTTGTGAATAACATTGTAATCAGATCTTTAACCCTGTGTTTTTAAGTATTGTTATTCACAGACAGTTAAGCTGATGCTTTGCAAAAATGCTTCATCTTCAAGAAGATTCATAGAAAAGACTTTCTGATGAGTACACGTTTCTGATAACTTACAGATCATACTGCTGAACTTGGGTAAGAAACTTAAAAAGTCTAATGGAAACTCTGATTTCATAAAACCTAGCAAAAAGGATTAGTTACATGGGATTGGGTAAACTCAAGAATGTGGTTATAATTTTTTGGTTTTGTCTGAAATATTACTGGCTTTTAACATGTTTTCCAAATGTAGGAGACCTTTCCCCTTAAGCTAATTATGATTTGTAGCAACTTGGTCAATTATACGTTTCTAAGTAGAATTGAAACATTTATCTTTTCTCTCTACCTTATTCCTCCGGAAATTGGAAAACTCTTTAGGTTCCCAGAAGCTTTATCAGGTAAATAAAGAAGGCCACCTCCTAACAGGTGCAAGAATCTCAAAGTGTTTTTGGGACCTTGGAAAGGGAGGAATTCACCCAAATCTGTAAGGTGAAATATGTGACAAGCCCTTGGTGTGGCTTTCCTGGCCTTTTAAAAGTTCAATCTGAAATTCCTTATGAAAAGTTCCAGCACAGCCAATTTAAAAGAGCCTATATGATCAATTAACCAGACTTACTTTGTAAACAAAGTACTCTTAACTTGGCCATATTGATAAAAATGAGGGTACTTTTAGAAAAAGATTATGTTTCAATGGACATTATATTCTAGTTTTATTAATTGAAGTCAGTATTTACTGCCTAAGACTCACTTCCCAGATGGCTCTTTGTTGCTTTATTATTGTAGAGTTTGGTTGAGTTACTAAGAGGATATTCTAAGTTTGTTCCTGAAGCTCATCACAGCAGTCTATCTTTGGATGAGTATTGGATATGCCCCATGACTTGCAGCTAGGGGACTGTGCATGCTGGAAGGGGAATCATAAAGGACTCTCTCCAACCTAGATAAAAGGACCCTTGTCAGGTATTTTTAACTAGCTCATGTGCAGTGAAGCTAAATGGAATTGACTCTTGGACTCATATTTTCCCACTTGAGAAGGGCCTCTCCATTGCACTGGTCTGCCAAGGGGATTGCTGACCCCAAAAGACATCCACACCAGGATGAGAAGAAGACAGCAGTGGTGAGCAGCAGACCCAGGAGTCTGGACCAGGCCTGTAAGACCTGTCATACTAATCTAATTGAACTGTTTACCAAATGTTTGTCTGCCTATCAACACTGAAAGTTATTGTTTTACTTTTAACCACACTGTTGTCCTCAGTGTTTATGATGGGAAGTAGAGTTGTCACAGAGTATAACTACTCATGATGTGTAACACTGCTTGCTTTAAGTCTATTGCTGAAAGCACATGTACAATGCTTGTGTGACAATTGGGTATGATTGATAAAATGTATAGCCTGTATAATATTTCCCTGTTAACATACCTCTGAGCTATTTACTATGTCTGATTAGTTTTCCCCCCCCAACGTGGATAACTGGGCAAATATATGTAAACAAAAAGTAGGCCTAGCAAGTCCTAGCACTGAGGGACATGATGGACCCAGGGCAGGTGTGGGCCACCATGGCATCAGGGGCCAAATACTTTGGTCTATCAAAAGATATGCAGTCCAATGGCCAACAAACACATGAAAAGATGCTGAACATCGCTAATTATTAGAGAAATGCAAATCAAAACTACAATGAGGTACCACCTCACACCGATCAGAATGGCGTTCCTCAAAAAATTTACAAACGATAAATGCTGGAGAGGGTGTGGAGAAAAGGGAACCCTCTTGCACTGTTAGTGGGAATTGATACAGCCACTATGAAGAACAGTATGGAGGTTCCTTAAAAAACTAAAAATAGAACTACCATATGATCCAGCAATCCCACTCCTGAACATATAACCAGAGAAAAACATAATTCAAAAACACGCATGCACCCCAGTGTTCATTGCAGCACTACTTACAATAGCCAGGACATGGAAGCAACCTAAATGTCCATCAACAGAGGAATGGATAAAGAAGATGTGGTACGTATATACAATGGAATATTACTCAGCCATAAAAAGGAATGAAATTGGGTCATTTGTAGATACACGGATGGATCTAGAGACTGTCATACAGAGCGAAGTAAGCCAGAAAGAGAAGAGTGTCATACAGAATGAAGTCAGAAAGAGAAAAACAAATATATATTAACACATATATGTGGAATCTAGAAAAATGGTATAGATGATCTTATTTGCAAAGCAGAAATAGAGACACAGATGTAGAGAACAAACGTATGGATACCAAGGGGGAAGGGGCGGTGGTGGGATGAATTGGGAGATTGGGATTGACATATATACACTATTGATACTATGTATAAAATAGATAACTAATGAGAACCTACTGTATAGCTCAGGGAACTCTACTCAATGCTGTGTGGTGACCTAAATGGGAAGGAAATCCAAAAAAGAGGGGATATATGTATACATATAGCTGATTCACTTGGCTGTGCAGTAGAAACTAACACAACATTGTAAAGCAACTATACTCCAATAAAAATTAATTTTAAAAAATAAATAAAACTTGCTTCAAATTAAAAAAAGAAAAAAAAGATTTGCAATCAAAAGGGGAAATGATGGGAAAATCTTCACATATTGAGGTATGGGGATGTCATTCTGGCTTATACATGGTTTAACTTAAACTTTACTGACCGGAGTAGCCTATTTTGTGGCTTATTAAACATACATTGTACATCTGGTTTGGCCATTGAGGAGGAGAATGCATTTAAAAGTCAAAATAGAATAACTTTTGTTCCGACATCCAAGATAAAGCTAGATGGCCATTGTGGACGTGATTTCACACATGTTTGTGTATTGCTGAGAACTTGAATTTTCTGAACTGTATGGGATTTAAGGACACCACCAGTCATTCTCAGAACAATATCTGCTAGCTGCTGCCAACTGCAACCTTATTGTCTGAAGGTCTCCTCGTCTAACCATGGAACTTTTCCCTTAACGTTGAGCATAGTAGTGACAAGAGAGCTCAAGCTATAGATTCCCAGCAGAAGGCACTAGATTCTTTAGGTATATATTAATACCCCTGGAAAAACTGAAACCCAAATAAACAGAATAATTCAAAAGTCTGCTTGGTTACAAGATATTTGTAGAGAGGATGCACTCCATAACTTATTGTCCTGGTTGCCATATGGAACACGAAGACTCCTTTGGGAAATACTACAAGGGTGCATTTTGATCATTACCCTAATCGTGATATGTCTACTAATTTTCAAATGTCTGGGTGCTATGACAAAGCCATCAAAAACAGAGATAATGTTTTCAAAATAAAATATTGATGCTAAGCTTGGGACTCTAGAATTCGTTGAAATGGAAGTCAATGACTTTCTCTTCTCTAATCCTGAAAAACTGACTTCACCCCTGTTCAGCAGGAAGTAGACATAGCAGTCATTGCCCCATTCCCCTCCTCAGGATTGAGGAGTATCAAAGAAAAGGGGGGAATTGTAATCAAGCAGGCCCCTGTGGGGCCTTCCTGAGATAGACTCCCCACCCCCCCCATATCCTCAGCTTTAGCTCCTCTCTGAAGTTCCTAGATGATAGTCTCTGATGCACATTTCCTGAGTTGTTTACAGATGCTAAAACCCCCCACCAAATCGAAGAAATTAACTACCTAATGACAATGAGCACATAGCCCCCAGACCTACAGAGCCGAAGGATTGGTAATGTTGACTCCTGTGACACCTCCCTGTTACCTCATCATCAAGAAGTCAGAGAATTGGGCACAAGCTGATCACATACCCTGGGACCGCCTCCACCCCCCCACATCCCCCCACTTTGCCTTTAAAAATCCTTCATTGAAACCCATCAGAGGGTTTGGGCCTTCTGAGTGTTAGCTGTTGTAGATTCCTTGTTTGGCACCTTACAATAAACACTGCACTTTCCTTCACCACAACCCAGTGTCAGTAGATCGGCTTTACTGCGCGAGCTGGCAAGTGGACCCAAATTTTGGCTTGGTACCACCTCCAGAATGTCTGTACCATTTCAAATGCCCATCATCAGTGTCTGAGATTACTGGATGGTCTCACCCACACTGACTCTAGGTGTTATGACCCTAAGTTTGTGTACTGAAAACTAACCTGGTCTCATCCACACTAACTCTAGGTGTTACGACTCTAAGTTTGTGTACTAAAAACTAACCTATGGTATTAGAAGTTAGGATCGTGGTTACCTTTATGGGAGGTGACAGTGGTTGGGAGGGGCACGAGGGGGCTTTGGGGGTGCTGTTGACATTCTGTTTCTTGATCTGAGTAGTGGTTACACAGATATTTTCAGTTTCTCAAAGTTCATTGAGTGGTATACTTATGATAGTGCAGTTTCTCTATATATTTTTCAATAAAAAGTTCAAACTATTTCCTCCCTTCCCTAATCTGATAGGTGACAAAACAACATCCCATGATCATTTTATTTTGAAGGTTGAACCTTCCTTTGTTGGTACATTGGCCTTCTGGATTCCTTCTTCTGGAATATTTTATTTCCAGGTCTCATGAGAATGATTTACCTGACAGAAGAAACCCCTTTTCAGAAAGGGGAGAAGGGCCTTGACTTTCCCTGGGCACTGACTATATGTCCTAATGCTCACAACAGCCTTTCAGGGTAGGTGCCATCCACCCTCTTCTATAGGCAAGGAGGCAGGGGCTCAGAGCAGCAAGGTGATCTGCCCAAGGTCATGAAATTGTCTGACAGCAGAGTTCTACCTTCCTCAATACCCTTTAAGCTGCTCATGTGACAGGGCTTGGGCTAACCATGCAACAGGCATGAGCTCAATCCCTTCAACAGCCCGGTGAGGTAGCTATATTGCTATCCTATTTTACAGATGAGAACACTGAGGCTCAGAAAGGTTAAATAACTTGCTCAGCTCACCCCGTTAGTAAGTGGAGGAGCAGGGCTGAGCCCAGGTCTACCTGGCTCTAAACCTGTGATAAGACAGTGCTATCCAGTACAATCTTATACAGTGATGGAAATGTGCCATATCTGTGCTGATAGTATGGTAGCCACTAGTTGCACGTGGCTGTTCACCACGTGAAATGTGACTAGCGCCATTGTGGAAATGAAGTTTTAGTCTTATTTTCATTAATTTAGGTACCCTACATTAGACAGTCCGACTCTAAGGAGTGAGGTGAGGGAAGGAGAAGAGCTGCAGAGCGCAGGCATAGATGACAGAGCAGCTACCCCTATGGGAAACCATCCAGCCCACCAGGAGGGATCCACTTACAGAGGTCCTGACGAAGCCCACACACAATGAGGTCTCGGTGAGGGCACAAGAACCACACCCTGAGGAAAGAGCCAGGGCTTTGTAATCAGATGTAGCCTTAACAAGCCTCTTAACCTAGGACTCAGTTTCCTCATGTATAAAATGGGTATCAAAATAGGGCTGGTTTGGAGGCTTCCCTGGTGGCGCAGTGGTTGGGAGTCCGCCTGCCGATGCAGGGGACACGGTTTCGCGCCCCGGTCCGGGAAGATCCCACATGCCGCGGAGCGGCTGGGCCCGTGAGCCATGGCCGCCGCGCCTGCGCGTCCGGGGCCTGTGCTCCGCAACTGGAGAGGCCACAGCAGTGAGAGGCCCGCGTACCGCAAAAAAAAAAAAAAAATAGGGCTGGTTTTAAGAGGGAATGAGAGAATACGCAGTACCTGGCACATAACTGGCATTCGATAAGCTATTTAAATCGTACTATTATCACAACTATTATTATTGATCATAGGCTCACTTTTAAGTTTTTTCATTATATAAAGGTAGAGCATATGCATGCTAATAATGTAAACAATGCAGATGGGTATAAAGTGTGACCTAAAAATCTCCAAATATTTTAATACCAAATCTCCCTCCCAAATGGAAACTGTTGTAAGCAGCTTCCTACCCGCCCACCCAGGAATCGTCTCCACTTCCATAAACATCTTCAACAATTCTGATCTCTCCTTTTGAAAAATGCAAACATGAAACACACTCTTCTGTAACTTGCTTTCCTCACTTTACCACGTCTTGAGGGCGTCTTTCCACACAAGCACATTCAGTTTCACTGCATTATTTTACTGTTTGCACGATGTTTCCTGGTAAATGTCATTCGTAACTCTTTTTGCAGGTCCTTACTGGTGCACATTTAGGATGTTACCACTTATTTTGCTGTTGTGAGCATTTTACACATGTGAGCATTTTTACCAGTAGAATCCCTAGGTCAACGGTTGGGGTATTTTCAATGGTGATAGATCTTGGCATATGTGAAATCTCATTTTAAACCTCCCAGGAGCACTGGACTCTAAAGGAATGTTCTGAAAAGACTCCTCAAGTCATGCTAATAATCACCCCTGGAATGTATTTGCTGGGTGGGTTTGGAATTTGAGAAAAGATTTTTTCTTTAAGCAGATCTGGTTTCTAAAATCTCCTTGGCACAGGGATGTGGACAGAGCCAAGAGAGGGGACTTGTGAGGGGGCACCTGGAGGTCAAGGAACTGGACCCCACTAATCCCAGCTCTGGCTGGCTGGGGGATCTGAGGTTGAGGACTCAACTTCCCTGGGAGGCCAGTCTTGTAGGAAGCAGGGCTTTGCTCCTTACGAAATCACACTCCAGGGGAGCCACTGAGCCTGTGGCTCGGGGTGGGGAAGGGGAGAGAGAGGAGACACCCACAAGGGCCTCGCCAAGGACTGGACAATGGCACATGTCAGCCAGTGAAATCCAAATGGCCCACAGACGTAAGAAAAGATACTTGGCCTCTCCAGAAACCCAAGAAATGCACACTCAAGCAACAATGGAGTATTGTTTTTCACCTATCAGATTGGCAAAAATTAAAACAAAATGATACCTAGTGTTGGAGAGTGCTGGATACCTAACGTGGGGAAATGGCCGTGCTGGTACACTCCTGCAGGGAAACACGTGCTTCCTAACAGTTATACCATTCCATTCCTAGGAATTTTTTTAATAACTGAACACATGCGCAAAGAAACACGGTCAAGGATTTGCATTTACCAGCACTGTTTCTACCAGTAAAAAAAAAAAATGGCAATAAGGTAAATGTCTAGATAGGGGACTGGTTAAATAAGCTGTGTTATCCCCATAAAATGTAACAATCTGTGGCTAAAATTGATGCTGTAGATCTGTGTTTACTAACATGGAAGATACCCACTACCTGTATGTGAAAATCAAGTGGAAAAAAACCAGGTTGTAGAATAGTATTTGTGATTACCATTTTTTGATAACAAAATTGGTTAAGTGTATATTATTACATATGCACTGTTATGTTATAGATTTAGTGTTATATATGTATGCACATATCAGTATATGTTTGCATGTTTAGATATTTGTATATGTGTGTATCTATATATGTATATTATGTGAATTTATGTGGAAAATGTTTGGAAGGATATGAATGAATATGTCCTCAGTGATTAAACTCAACTGGTAGGGAATTTTATTTACTCATTAATTTGTTTTTGTAATTCTCTGTGCTTCCTTGAGGGTTTTGTTTGTTTTTGCAATCAACTTGTGTTGTTTTTATAATAGAACAAATAAATTGTTAATATTAGCTTAGGAAACAAAGAAAGCTAATAACTCTGCTCTAAGTGTATTAGCCAATCTAAATGCAATTATCCCCTCATACCAAGATGGTCCCCAGCTCTTGTCCACATTAGAAACCCCCTCTGATCCCAGGACTGTCTTTAATTACAATAATAAACATAAGATGTCCATTTATTGAGCACATACTACGTGCCAGACACTGGCTGGTACTTCACACACATTCTCTCACTGGATCCTCACAGTGGCCTAAGACATAGGTACTCTCATGTCTTTGGATTTCCCAGGAGACCCTGAAATGGGGACTTTGTGTAAGTGATTTGTTGAGGGAGAGCTCTCATGGGAAGTCTGTAAAAGAGTAAGGGAGGGAAGCAGGATGGGGCAGGAGAAGTTAAGCAAAGGTGTTGGTTCAGCTCAGGTCTAGTCTCAGCCTGATCCCATGGAGAGTTCTGGACTGTACATGATACCACAGCATTGTCCCACTTTGAGACAAGGACACTGGGCTTTTATCCCCCCATATCAGTTTGTCATTGGCTGAGGCCGATGGGCAAGGATAACCAGGGAGATGGGGTCAACCTCCCAAGTATCTCCGGGTGAGGCACCTCCCATCAGCCAAGGGCAATTGTTTTGAGAAGAGTGCAGCTGTCAGCAGCCAATGTTCACAGCAGCTGGGGGATGGGTATGCTGGGCCAGTAAAGGGGATGTGGGTGATCACTAACCTCCTACATATTATTATTATCATCCCCATTTTACAGATGGGGAAACTGTGGCTCAGAGAGGTTAAGTAACTTGTCCAAGGTTACCCAGCTAATAAGAGATGAAAGCAGGTTTTGAACTCAGATCTGAAGTCCTAGCTCTGAGCCTTAAAACTAGACTGCTGGTAATTTCATAGAGAGAAAGGGGATTGAGGCTGTGGGTGGGTACCCTCCCCATATCCCCTGCCCCACCAAGTGCCCCCACCATCGATTCCCTGTGCTTCACATTAGTATCTTGGCCGATAAGCAGTTCTAACCTGGGCTTTTGAAGAAGGGAGCCACAAAAAGCCTTTGTGTTCCTGCTGAGGTCCCTGAAGCTTGTGTATCAGTGGAGCTGGTTGCTAGGAGACGTTTCTCAAGAACTGTCTTCGGAAAATGTGCCCAGGCTCTGCCCACAGCCCCAAGTTATTGCACCTGGGAGAGATATCCCAGCACGTGTTTCCCCCAAGGTATTAGGAATAGATCCAGTTCCTTCTCCACCTGGCTCTTCCAGGCCCTAGCTCAGAGTGTATCCTGACGGAAAACAGTTCCTGTGCCAGACAAACTCAGAATCCTGGAGAGAAAGGGCCCTTTGAGATGACCTGCCTGCCCCCCCATTATATGAATGGGGAAACTGAGGCACAGGGCATTGAGGGACTCACACAATGAGTTAGTGGCAGGGTCACAACTCGTCTCTCTCATTACTGCACGAGGCAGCCCTCCCACCCCAAGCCCTGTATGGTGACACAGAGGGAACTCAGTATATGAAGACTTGGTACATTTCCCTTTATTAACCCTTGGGTTTCAAAGCCTTCTGGGGGCAAAATGATTACTTTGCTCAAGTGGAGAAGAGCAGCTGCATTTACTGGGCATCTACTATGTGCCAAACCCTGGAATAGGTGCTTCAGGGTCTTCATCTGCTAAATCTGACTTCTGGACTATCTTAGGATCAGTGTCTACTGGTTGTTTTTTCTTTTGCATGTCTAGAAAACTTGGATCGCTTACTGGACGTTGTGTACATGCACGTGTGATGTGTTGTAGGGACTCTGGGTTCTGTTTTCTTCTTCTGAAGAGTTAAATTTTGTTTTAGCAGGCAGCTCAATCACTGGTTGAACCCTTTGAAGTCCCGTGGGTGTGGTTTTACACTTTGTTAGGGAGGAGCAAAGCCCGAGCTATTTCCCAAGCTTCCCTAACTTGAAAGGACGTGCCTCCAAACTCCCTCCTCTGAGGATCTTGAAAGATTTGGCTTTAGGCTCTGTTCGGGCTGGTTTAGAGCAGCTTTTATACTAGAGTATGATCCTTACTTCTAGGGCTTGGCCTTTCTCGTGTCTCAGCTTGATGCCTGGGATTAAGGTCTGTCCAATGTCCCCCAGCACTGCTTGACCTGTAGTATCTCAGTGTGGTCTCAACACCCTACCAGCTGCCCTCTGGTAAACCCTGGATAGTCCCACTCTGTGCATGCATAGCCCAGCCTTTGGGCAAGGACTTGTGGGTCCTGGGAGACCCTTAAAGACTTCTGGGGTCCCCTGGCTATGCAGCTCCCTCCTCTCCAGTGTCTTGTCCTGCACATTCCTTCTTTCGTTGCCCCAGTGGTCCCAAACTCTGATCAATGCCTCCTGCACTCAGAGGGACTGCTGTGCTCTGTGTGGGTTCCCTTGCACTGTGCCATGCTTGGGAAGCTGTCCCAGAATGAAAGTCCATGGGATGAGGGACTCACCTTGTGAGTTTCCCTTCGCTCAGAATCACAGTGCCTATGGTCCACTGCCCGAGAACAGTTGCCTTTTATTTTGTCAAGTGTTACAATATTTTGTGTTGGTCTGGTACCAGGTTCTCCGTCATGACCAGAAGTAGAAGTCCAACTCACAGCTGAACACTGTCTCCCTAAATTTATCTTGGAACGTTCATAAGGACCCTGAGAAAAAGGACTTGACATCCTCATTTAACAAGTGAGGAAACCACGGTTCGGACGGGTGCAGTAACTTTCCCAAATGGCAGAGCGGTAGAGCCAAAAACTAGTTTTCTGGACTTCACAGCCCATGTTTTGTCCCAGTACTACCCCTGCTTTCAGTGGGAAAGCTAAAGTCAAAACTAAATTTCACTGTCACCATCACCAAAACAGCGTGTTCTGAGCCCATTTACATATTTTCCTATGTCCCATTTCTCACCGTCTACCTTATTCCTGTTTCTGCCACTGACCCCCTGGTCTGGGTGATCATCATCCTTCACATGCATGATTACAGCCATCTCCAAGGGGGCTTCCACTGTTTTCTTCCCAGAACACTTTTGCTGACTTACTTTCTTGCTCTACTGCCTTCAGTGGCTCCCTATGACCCACAGTGGCACTTCTCAAAATGCAGAATTAAGAACTGCACCTTAGGGAATGCTGTAGCCCACAGCTCTGCTCTTGAAGATCCACAGCTGGAAGTGTGAATATGTAGGGGCACTGCAGGAAAGAAACTTGTTTAACCAGACTTACCCCAGATTGCTGGCCCTAAAACCCTTAGCTCATCGAATCCCTACTAAAATCTTGTGGAACACGCTGGAAGATGTTGGACCACAGAGTCAAGGCTGGTCTTTCTGTCTGCCTTTCCGTCCTTCTACATTTCAACCTCTTCTCTCAATTTCATTTCCCACAACTTCTTGTCACAAGCCACGCTCTCCCCCATACCTGTGTATCCCTTCTAGCTATAAGAATGATATAAGCCTGCAGCTCCGACTTTCTGTGAGGGGGGACTGGCCCCGAAATGGGATCAACCAAAGGAGAATGAAGCCAAGAGGAACTAGGTTTTGAAGACTTAATTTAAAACCCTGGATCCAGCCTTGCCTGAAGCCATTACTCCTGGACTTTCTGCTATAAGAGCTGATAAATTCTCTCTTCTTCCCTCTTAACGGAGGGCTCCTGCAAGCAAAAGAGCACTTGGCTGGTATATTTTTCCAACCGTCTGATAAGTTTTCTGAGATTGAGCACTACATCCTGTCCGTTTCTGCTCTGCCTCGGGACCCTGGTACTAAGGGTTGGGGTTCAGATGTTTCTTAAACGTTAGAAGCCATTGTCCCACAAAGGCCACTTTTCTTGGTCCAGCATATGACTAGATGTTGGCAATGTGAAAGTAACTTCACAGTTGCCAGCTCTGAGTTTTCTCCTGGAGGGTGGGGTTGAGGAAATGGGTGGGGAAAATTCAAACATGAGATATCCCATCTCTTGTGTTCACACCTTGGTGTAATCCCCTCCCTCCAAGTGTGGGTGGGACCTGCGACTTGATTCTAACAATAGACGGTGGCAAAGGTGATGGCATGTCACTCTCATAATTATGGTACTCTGTGTGTGTGTGTGTGTCTTGCTAGCATGCACTGACAAAGAGATTCTCCTTGCTGACTCGATGAAGTGAGCACACATGTTGAGAGGCCCACATGGCCAGAAATGCTGGCAGCCCCTAGAACTGTGGGTGGCCTCAAGGACCTGAGGAGAGCCTCCAATCAACAACCAGCAAACATCTGGGGCCCTCTGTGCTACAACCACAGGAAATGAATTCTGCTAACAACCTGAATGAGTTCAGAAGCAGATCCTTCCCCAATCAAGCCTCCAGATGACAGCCCAGCCTGACCAACCCCTTGTGAGTCTCTGAGCAGAGGATGCAGCTACGGGAGGCCACAACTCCAGCCCGTGGAAACTGTGATAAATGAGTGCTGTCTGAAGCTGATTTTGTGGTAATTTGTTATACTACAATAGAAAATCAATACAATGGAATTTGGAGAGAGATCTGAGTTTTATTTCTGCCTCCCTTGCCAGCAGTATGACCTTAACGTGAATCACATCACTGCTCCAAGCCCCTAGCTTTTTCCTTTATGAACAGGTGCAGACTTGGGAGAATTAGAGCTAATGCATGCAAAGCACCCAGCACGGGGCCGGCCTGGAACAGAGTAGATGCTCAATAAATAGCAGTTAAGAGTCAAGCTTAATTTTCTTCATTCATTTTTCTAAATTTTTAGTACTTATCATGATTACTTTGATATATAGAAAAGATAATTTTGCTTCAGATAATTAACGGGATTTACTTATCTAAGAACACAGAGCTGGTCAACAGTAGAGCAAGATGACCACCCCAGAATCCCATGCGGGTCTCTTTCCCAAACATCCCCTTCCTCATACCTGGAGTAACAACAGCAGCGGCCCAACAACAACTACCCAAAGAGCCAGGCACCTCACCTGTACCAAACGTGCAAGGTGTTGACATTATCCCCATTTGACAGATGAAGAAACTAGGGCTCAGAGAGGTTGAGTCACTTGCCCAACGTCCCACAGCTGCCCAGTGGCAGAGCTGGGATTTGCCTCCCCCACCTGCAAGGACCCACCCAGTCCACAGCATCCAAACCTGGCTTGGATTCTCCCCAGACCCCCGTGGGGGGTCTGGGGGACAACGGGGCTTTCTGGAACGGGGCAAGGACAAGGAAATCAGCAGCAAGGCCTGGCCCGAGATCCCATTACGCCAGGGGAGATCGCGTTTCCCCCGATCTGGCGCCATGAGCAGGGCAGAGAAGCGGGCAGGCAGCCACTTCCCTGGTTATTCAAGTAGAAAATTACAGGTGCCCAGAATAGCCTAGGCATTCTTTTATTTATGAATAAGCAGCGAGTCCGTGGAGCTGGAATGGGGGTTTACATGCGTTTTTTCCACTGTCCACGTTCCTGAGATCTGCAGGGTTCCCTAGCTCTCTCAGGGGACTCTCTCATGAGCTGGGGGAACTGGCAGGATTGGGGTGTTTTCAGGGCACGGTCATGGGAAAAGGAGAGACCACCATGTCCTTCTTGCTTCTTGCTGTGTGACCTTGGGCAAATGGCTTAGCCCCTCTGGGACTTCATTTCTTCTGTAAAATGGGGTGAGTCCTAAACTTACAGAAATGTTTTACTTTCTTCTGAGCATAAAATTAACACTTGCTCATTGTCAACAATGTAGAAAGTGCAAAAAAACTCCCAAAACAAACCACCACCCACAATGACCATTATATCCCCCCATCACCCCTAATTAAGATAATCAGGGTTAATATTTGGTATATATCCTTCCAGTCTTCCTTTCAATGCATATGTAAAAAAATGACGGGTAGAGCCCAATACCTGAGCCCCTGTGCTCTAGAAATGGAACCCTCACTTGCAGTCAACAAATATTAGTCAACCAGTATTTATCGAGCACTGCCCCAGGCCATGGGGTGGCTTAGAAGCAGGTTACCTCAACACCCCCCAACGTTCTGTTCTCCAGCCCTCTGCAGACAACCCCCAACCCCGAGCCACCGGAGGGGCTGGTGGGAGGGAAAGCCATTTTGCAGGACTCAGACACAGATGTGAGGCCTGGAGTCTCCTGGCAGGACATCCCCCAAGCCTGATGCACAGACAGGCTGGCCTGGGCCTGGCTTGTTGACCCCTGACTCTCCTTCCTGGAGGGTCAGTGTGGGAAGCTGCTGCCCTCTCCCGGGGCTGTGTCTTGACTAGTTAATATGTGAAGTGCCGAGAAATGGCACCTGACACACAGCGGGCGGTCAATATAACTTAGCTGCCTCTATGACTATTACATCGTTATTATTCCTAGTTGGGAGCTAGACAGCCTGAGGCCGTGCCCTTGTGGAGACTGATTTGTACTGAACTTGAGGAAACAGCAGCTGAATCACTTGCAGGATGGAAGTCACGACAGCACTAATGACAGCCACTTCCTTTTATCGGGCACAGCACTGGGGGCCAGATGCTCTGCGGAATCATCTCACTTGCTGCCTACAGACACCACGCTAAAAGGTTATCTCTAGTCCCCATTCACAGATGAGGAGACTAAGGCTCAGAGGTGTTAAGTAACTCTCCCAAGGCCACATAGCTGGCAGGTGGCAAACAGGGACTTTATCCCAGGTTTGTCCAATGCAGGATCCCTCATCCAGGAGGCTCAGTCTGTTGGGGTGAGGAGGGCCTGGTCCCTGCCCCCGGGAGCTCACCGCCTGGTGGCAGAAGCCCCCGTTTGGAACTTCCAAGCTCCTTGAGTTTGCTGAGGGTTAGGGGGAGAAAGCTGTGGGCTCTGGATTTAGGCTGCTTTTGTGTAGATCCCTACTCTGACATCTCCGAGCTCTGTCACCCGTTTAGGTGTGGGGCATAGTAAGTGCTCAGTAAATCCCACTGCTAATAAGTTATCACTGATATTGCTCCCAGAGGACTGACTGAAATTCCAAGGGCCCCTAAGTGGCAGGCCGAACAGTGGCTCGTTTAGCTCAAGGAAACTTGGGCCTTTGCCCAGCATTTGGGGTTGGTTGCTTTGTGCCAGATAATGCTGTCCTCAGTCTGGGCTGCTGCATACGTGAGCCCCAACGTGAAAAGAGGTGGCTGAACAGCATGTGGTTCTGCCCAAAGACCCCCAACATCTGCTCCATCCACTCTACTTCCCCCTCCTGGTCTGAGATCAGCAGAATTTTGACAGCCAACCTTGTACTCCCAGAGAGGGTGCTGTTCTGAGCAGGTAGAGCAGTAGCTAGTGTGGTTTCAACAGGACCAGCCAGGCCATGATGACATTTGCCCACCTGGATCAGGCAGATACTCTTCAACCAGGCAGATCTTAACTTTCTGCAGCGTCTTTTTATGGGCGGGTACCTGGTAGAAACTCAGCCCAGAGAGCCGTGACAGGTTGATCTAGAGAAGCGAGGGAACTGCTGCTTCAGGGCTTACTTCCTGGCTCTGGGAAGCATCGCCACACTGGGCAGTGATGCTGGGGCAAGTCCCTGGCTCAGAGAGTGGGCTTTGAGACGGCCGCCCTGATTCCTGGGTTCACTGCTGACCTGCTGTGTGACCTTGGGCCGGGCACCTAACCTCTCTGAGCTCAGTTTCCCATCTGTAAAATGGGGATAACAGTAATGCCGACTTCATGGGGCTGTTATGAGATGGTACCTGGCACATAATAATTACTAATTAAATGGGATATTATTTCCATGAAATGAAGTTGTTTAAAGCCCTATGGGTCCCAGTTGCCAAACTGCTCTGTATGAGAATGAAGAATGAGACAAGTCACATTCTGCAGATTATATTTTCTGCAGCTGAGATTCTTGTCCCTGGGAAATGCGCTCCCTCAAGGACCTGACATGGCCACGCTCCCTCTTCTTAGAGAGTCTGCGCATCCTCATGTACACATAGCATTTTGTACCCTACTTCACAGAAACCCACCCATGAGCCTAAAAGTGGAATTTATCCCGAAAGGACAAACGGTGTGCACCAAAATACATCTAATAGGATGTGGTAGTACAAAAAATAAACTAAATACCCCCAAATCAAGGATTGGTCAGGCACATTGCGGCAGGTCGCTATTAGCAGAACACGATGAACCCACGAGAAAGGAACGGACAGGAAAGGACGGGCGTGATCTATTGTGCAGTGTGGACAGCAAGTCCTACCAGGTCTTGCTTATAACACAGGTGACAGCGTGGGCTGCAGAGTCTGAAAGGATTCGCACCACATGTCAGCAGTAGTTATACTGGACAGAAGAATAATGGGTGATTTTATTTCGTTGTCTTTTCTGTACTTTATGCTTTTTCTATAATACAGTATTTGAGTAATAAATAGGAAAAATTTTAAATTAGAGGAGCAAAGTCCACTTTTTAAAGTGATAAAGATAGAGTGTTGTGGAAAGTTTGGAACATAAAGAGAAATAAGAACCCCAATTCAAGTATTTCCTTCTCTTCATGCTTACTATGATCCATCTTTATGCACTGCTGGGAGTCAGGTTTATCTGACTGCACTAGCAGCCGTGTGCAGTCTGTTACCGCATAGGAAGCACATCTGCTTGACCCTCCTCTGGCTCTTCGGCCATTCGTGGAGCACAGGGGTCCGTTTCTGTTGCTCTCCCACCTCCCCGCATCACCGCCTCCACCCCTGGGCTTCAGTTGTCATCTCTTCGGAGGACACATACTACTGATGGTGGCAGCTCCACATGGCCAGCCCGGGGGAGCCGACCGACTCTGATCAGATAAAATAACAGAACAGAAATAGTAGCCCTTTGTTGAGCCCTTACAGTATGCCAAGTGCTGTGCTCCATAGGTTCTGTTATGAACCCATTTCACATGTGGGAAAGCTGAGGTCAAGGAGGTAGCCAAGGTCACAAAGCTAGTGAGCAGGGCAGCCAGGAATCAGCTGAGGTTCTCCTGACTCCATGGCCCAGGCCCCTAATGCGGCGCTAATACTGTCTCCACCAGGCTAACCTCAGACTTCCACGCCCAGCTCCTTGGCCTGTGTCCCCGGGCCTGTCACCCTGTGGCCTCCACCGTCCTCGCTCCTACAGCACTCACCCCCTGCCCTGGCCCTACCCAGCTTCTGCCTCTGTCTCTTTACCTGGAACCTTTTCACCCTCCCCTTGGCCCGCCTCACTCCTCCAGGGCTCTGTTTAGATAGCACCTTCTCTGGGAAGCCTTCCCTGATGCCCTTGCCCCACCCCCCAGGGGTGGGCACCCTCAGGCCATTCCCTCCCTGTGAGGGGGTGAACTTGGAGGAGCCCTGCTCTCTGCAGGAGACTGTCCTTACACTGCCCTCCCAAGGAGCTTGGCCTCCCATGGCTGCCACGTCCTTGCCCTGGGACGGTGGAGCCTTTGCAGGGCAGAAGGCAGGAAGCTTCAGCCCTTATGGCCAGTCCAAGGTCTGCATGTCACAACCGACCCAGACAGCCTTCTGGCTCAGCTCCTGCAGGTGTCTGCTGCCCCTGGGATGCAGGCCAGGGCTCTGCAGCCGGGAGGCTCCTGGCTGTGTGTGTGGAGGGGGCCAGGGGCAGAGGAGTGCCCGAAGGCCACAGTGCCAGTGGGCAGGGCTGGGCCAGCAAGGTCACCCTGAGACATTTCTCTCTCTCTCTCTCTCCAATGTTCACCTGGGTGAGGCATCTCTGGAAAAACTGCCACTGGAACTTTCCACTGACTCCGGCCTGGCTCTGGAACGGCAGGATTCAGAGAGGGAGCCCGTGGTCATTTCAGGCCCGAGTCCCTTACCTGCTCGGGCCCAGACTAGACCCACAGAGAAGAGATGTCTGTAGCACATGGGCTCAAAATAATTCCAGTGCCACCAGGCCCTGGCTGTGGGATTTTGGAGCCCTGCTTAGGATTTTTTTTTGCATCAATGTATGAGTGGACTGGCCTGCCATTTACTTTTCTTTTACTGTCCTTATTGAACTTTGATATCAAAATTATTTTACCGTAAAATGAAGTGTGGTGTGTTCCCTCGTGGTTTTTTTTTGTTTTTGTTTTTTTACACTAAACGACATTTCAAAAGCTCAAACATACTTAAAAACTTTTCAGACAACTAAAAAGTTGTAGATTTTGAAACGATCACTATTTATCAAAGACGTATTTTTAAAGAGGAAAAACTGAAGGAGGCAAGAATATACAATGGACACGAGCAAGACAGCCGCCTTTACTAAGTAGCGCTGGGAAAACGGGACAGCCACATGCACAACAATGAGACCAGAATATTCCCTCATACCACAAACACAAATAAACTCAAAATGAACTAGAGACCCAAAAGCAAGACCTTAAACCACAAAACTCCCAGAAGAGAACACAGGTAGAACACCACCTGACACGACCACAGCAATATTCCCCTGGTCTCCCAAGGCAAAAGAGACAAAAGCAAAAACAAACCAGTTACACCGAACCAAACTCAAAAGCCCCTGCACAGCAAAGGAAATCATCAACAAAATGAACACAACCCACTAAATGGGAGAAAATACCCACAAACGACATGACCAACAAGGGGTCAGCATCTAAAATGTACAACAGTTCATACAACCCAACACCAAAAAAGCAAACAGCCCAGTCAAAAAATGAACAGAAGACCTAAACGTTTTTTTCCAGAGACAATATACAGCTAGCCAATGGGCACATGAAGAGACTCTCAGCATCACTAATCATCAGAGAAATGCAAATCAAAACCACAATGAGATAACACCCCACACCTGCCAGAATGGCCATCATCAAAAAGTCAACAAATAACACATGTTGGCAAGGATGTGGAAAAAAGCGAACCCTCATACACCGTTGGTAGAAATGTAAATTGGTTCAGCCATTATGGAAGACAGTGTGGAGGTTCCTCAAAACTAAAAATATAACTACTGTATGACTGAGCAACCCTGCTCCTGGGTATATCTGGAAAAAATGAAGACACTAATTCGAAAAGGTAAATGCACCCCAATGTTCATAGCAGCACCATTTACAATAGCCAGTAGATGGGAGCAACCCAAGTACTCGTTAACAGACACATGGATTACGGTGTGGGGTACATATACACAATGGAATATTTCTCAGCTGTAAAAAAGAATGAAATTCAGCTATTTGCAGCAATGTGGATGGACCTAGAGAGCACCATGCTTAGTGAAATAAGTTAGATGAAAAAAGACAAACACTTTGGGCTTCCCTGGTGGCGCAGACGTTAAGAATCCGCCTGCCAGTGCAGGGGACACGGGCTCAAGCCCTGGTCTGGGAAGATCCCACATGCCGCGGAACAACTGAGCCCATGTGCCACTACTATTGCGCCTGTGCTCTAGAGCCCGCGAGGCACAACTACTGAAGCCCGTGTGCCTAGAGCCCGTGCTCCGCACCAAGAGAAGCCACCGCAATGAGAAACTTGCGCACCACAACGGAGTAGCCCCCGCTCGCCACAACCAGAGAAAAGCCCGCGTTCAGCAATGAAGACCCAACACAGCCAAAAAAAAATTTTTTTTAAAAGACAAACACGATAATGTCACTTATATGTGGAATCTAAAAAATAAATGTATATAGCAAAACAGAAACAGACTCACAGATGCAGAAAACCAACTAGTGATTACCAGTGGGGAGAGGGAAGGAGGGAGGGCGCTGGGCTACACCCTGCAGGCCTGCAAGCCTTGTAGTTGGCCAGCCTCGAGAGCGAAGAAAGAGCCTGGAGACAGTGACAGAGACATCAAAGGCTTATCGTGTAGGGGGTCTTACATGTCTGAAGCAAAAGGTCCTGGAGCGACACTGCAGCCTGTAACGCACGCAGGCATACCGCGGCAACCATCTTTGCTATTCAGGGAAGAAGGCGGCTCACATTTATAGGGGAATTGACGGTCAGGTTAGTTCATCAGTTACCAGGGAAACCAGCAGCTGGGACATATCCCGCACAGCCCCTCGGGTTAACAAGCATCACGGGGGCATATGTTTCTCTTTAATAAGCTAGCAGGAGGAGCCATTCTGGCCTAAGCATTAGATCAATCACGAGCTAAGGCAGGGGCAAGCACGTTCACGTGAGCAGGTGTAGGTGAAACCGGGACTGGTCGAGCAGGGGATGCACAGAGCAAGGGAACAGCCATCTCGAGTGGTCTGACCGTACACTCCACCTACATACCCTGCACGACCCTTACCACCTTGGCCTTCCTCCTACATTCCCTGGGGTCGCGTATGTAGAGGTGCAATGTGGCCAAATACAACACAAATACAAAACAAATGCAATACAGAGTCCAAGGGGTGGGCAGACTTTGGAGCCAAGCCCTTACTGAGTCAATTTTTCATGCAAGTCCCAAGGAGGATGACAGCAGCATCTCTCTGTAGACCCAGCAATCATAGCAGTGAGGCCACCATTGTCGCCCAGTTGCTCAGACTAGGGACAAAATTTAAGATGTTTAAGAGGCACAATACAGGGAAGATCAAGACCATTAACAAAATACAAGCAGTAGCAGCATTCTGAGATAATACCAACCCTGCCAGTGGTTTTGTCCTGGCCTACAGTTCCATACCGCCTGTCCACACTCAGGTCCCATAGCCGGTGCCAGATACCGAAGCAGTGGTAAAACGACGGACCACGGGGTTAATATAATGGTGCCTTTCTCCCGTAGGGGGCAGATTAATTACCTTAGTAGTCTTAGGTGTGGCCAGGGTAGAAGACAGGTGAAATATGTAAGTCCCTTTCTAATCTTACTCCCCAAGGGGCAGCAAACCCAAACCACCAGCGGTTTACCTGCCCATCCCAGGGCCATTTTATGTATTCGCCTGTGGGTAGATCCTGCAGCAAGGGCAGGTACTGGGACGATTGCTCCTGGCATGTGTCCACGTGTGGAGAGAGCGGGTTTCCCATCTCAGCTGTTGTTTAAGCAGTCCATTCATCCTTTCAATTAGCCCAGCAGCAGTGGGGTTGTAGGGTAGGAGGAAATGCCAGCATATGTCAACTTTATTGGCCCGTGCCTGAACTTCATGGATGGTAAAGTGGGTTTCTTGGTCACTAGCAATGTCCATGGGGGTCCTTTATATTGGGCACAGCTGTTCTAGACCCCCAATGATGGTTTTTGGCATTGCTCAACGACTTGGGTAGACCTTTTGTAACGTCTTCCACCTGTCGTAACACATCACAGACGGCGTATAGGTGTTGTTCCCTTATACTGTATCATTGCTCTGCCCCCTCCACAGCTGGGACCAGGAGCCCAACGGTACTCTTATTATTTTGCCATTGTCACAGGCCCCAACCAACCCCTTCGGGGTAACTGGCCACGTCCAATTCACAAGCCTATCCCTGAGTTAATATCCCTAAAGCTTGTGACTGTACTTGTTTAGGGGTGGTGGGTTGGGAGTATGCTTGTCTTACCCAGCCAAATAACACCCAAATATCTGATAGATAAGTCAGGTCCTTGGGTTTTGCCTGTATGCACCAGCCATCCCTCGTGCAGTCAGATGAGCCACGAGTATGGGGCTGCTACTTTTAAACTGGAAAGAGACTCTGAGGTTAATAGGAGATCATCACTATGATGGAAAAGAAAGACATCTCCCATGGTGGTCAGCTGCCACAAGGCCCTACAGGCTAGGGGACAGCCTCCTCGGGATCACCCCCCGCAACTTCCCGTACCCTGTCTTTATTTCCCCACATCTCAGGTGCTCACGGGAATTGCCTTGGCTCCCTGGCTGGCTCACCAATTGTTGGGCTGCACTTCGCAGGCCTTCAAGCCTTGTAGTTGCCCAGCCTTGAGACCGAAGAAACAGCCCAGAGACAGTGACAGAGATATCGAAAGCTTCTTGGGTAGAGGATGTTACACGTCTGAAGCAAAAGGCCCTGGAGCGATGCCCCACCGTGTTCGGCAGGTGGGCAGGCCATGGCCACCATCTCCCTCCCTCATTTGCTATTGTCTAGGTGACTTTGTATAAAACCAAACTGATGAATAGCTTTAAAGTTTAATAGAACTCCCCTATAAAACGGATGGGCTGATGGTGTCTTTGTGGAAGATTAACTCATGATTTAATTTCTTTAAGTGTAATTAACTATTCAGGTTTTTTATTTCTCCTTAAGCCAATTTTGTTCAACAATATTTTTTAGATGTTTCTAGAAAGTTTAAAAATGTACGGGCATAAAGTCAGCCATTCATTCTCTACTGTCTTTTTAAAAGAACCAGCTTTTAGCCATATTGATCTTCATTATCATATATTTGTTTTCCACTTCTTTAGTTTCTGCTCTTATTTTTATTTTCTCATAACTTCTATGTTCTCTGGATTGGTTCTGTTGTTATTTTACCAACTTCTTAACTTTGACATTTAGCTCATTAAATATCAGCCTTCTTTTCTGTCTGCACTTAAAACTATAAACTTCTCCTTCAATTCTATTTCACCTGCATCCCACACATTTTGATATATAGTATTTTCATTATCGTTCAGGTCTAAAGATGTTGTAGATGTATACTCTGATGTGTGTGATTCTTTGGTATCTGGATTTTTTTTGTAATCTAGAATGTGGTCAATGTTTGTAAATGCTCATGAGTGCTTGAAAAAAATTTATAGCTTTCTAAATATATCTTTTAAATCAAACTTGCTGTTTTTTATAAAGAAAGCAATAATGAGATACCAGTATATACCCACTAGGTTCACAAAAATTAAAAAGCTTGAGGGCTTCCCTGGTGGCACAGTGGTTGAGGGTCCACCGGCCGATGCGGGGGGCACGGGTTTGTGCCCCGATCCGGGAGGATCCCACATGCCGCGGAGCGGCTGGGCCCGTGAGCCATGGCCGCTGAGCCTGCGCGTCCGGAGCCTGTGCTCCGCAATGGGAGAGGCCACAGCAGTGAGAGGCCCGCGTACCGCAAAAAAAAAAAAAAAAAAAAAACTTAAAAAGCTTGAAAAATAGAAAATATTGGGGGGTAACTGAACAGTTATATATTGCTGGTAGGAGTGTAATTTGCTATAGCCCGCTTGGCTTTATTTTGTAAACATGCGAAGCATGGCAGAATATGCCCCCAAAATATGCTACTTTGGCATAAGGGTTATTTCGAGCTAAAGACACTTGAAAAACAGCAGATGTGAGAAGGGCCCTCTGACCTCTCCTTTTCTTCCCGAAAGGAGGAGATAAAACTCCCTTGTGAAAGATGCCTTTCTTATACCAGGAGGAAAGAAACATTCTTATCACCAGGGACAGGGAATTGAGGGCAAGAGAAATCTGTGCAAGCAGATCTTGTTAAAATAACTCTTATTTTCCTTTAGTGCCACCCCTCCCCCATTTATTTCAGTTACTTTTCCACAATTGCTATTCTTTGTTCAACCAGGTATATAAGCACTTGGACCTATCCACTTCTGGAGTCTTCATTTTCCTATGGGTACTCCCACGTACGTGTAAAATCCTTACACTTTTTCCCTGTTATTCTTTTTGGGTTGATTTAATTCTCAGGCCCAGCGGAGACCCTAAGGGTAGAGGTAAAGTTTTGGCAGGTGAGAATGTATGTGCCCTCAGATTCAGTGACCCTACTTCTAGATCCATACCTGAGAGACATATGGGCACACTGAGATATGCAAGAAAGCTCACAGGAACATTTTTTGTAATGGCAGATGTTCTGGGAACAAGCCAAGTGTCCACCAACAGCAGTGTGGATAGATGATTGTGGCATATTTAAACAATGGTACACTATGCAACCTGGCAAATACCTTACAGATACACACAGCAAAGTGCATCAATCTCAGGAACATACGGTAAATGAAAAAAACAGATTACAGACAAATACGTCCATCCCATTTACACAAAGCTGGAATCTCAACAGTCTAGAACTTAGGGATTCTGTGATGATGTCTGGGAGGGAAAGAGGTGTCCTCTGAGAGGGGAAAGCAGGGGAAACATGGGCAGAGGCCCGGGGTCTTCCCAGGTGTTGGCTGTGGCCACTTTTTTCTTTAGCTAGTGGTTAGATACACGAGTGTTTGTGGGTCATGCTTTGTTATCCCTCATATATGCATGTTTTCCAAATAATCTTTTGCTGTTACTTAATATTTAATCAAAATAATTTTTAAAACTTAACAATTATCATAAAAAATTTTGTTTACCTATCCAAAAATCATCTTTGAGGAAGAATGTAACAGATATTATGCAAGGACCAGTTCATTCCATACGATCTTCCCGGGAAAGACCGAATCCAGTTATATAAAAGGACCCAAGAGGGATTCTGGAAGAAAGAAAAGAACTAATCTCAGGTGTGACCTCACCTGAGGGAAAGGGCTGAGGCTGGGTGCTCTCGGGAAGGTCCTGCTTGAAAGAACTCCCAGGCCTAAGGATCTACAGTATATGGGTATGGTTCCCCAAACAGGGGCTTCTAAACATAGGAAGGCTGCGGCTCCCAGGTCAGGCCTGGCCGTGCCAACTGATGTGATGCGCTGAGATGAGCAAGGCCACGTGCCAGACTTGCTCTTGTCAGCGATGTTGCAGGGACACTCCTCCCTGCAAGCCTGAGAGTTTCTTCTTGATCCCCTCATGGAGTTTGAGCACCCATGCAAGTCCCAAGCCCGCTGGGTGGCAGCAACTACATCTCCTTCATTTCGAGGTCCTGCTCTTTCTTCCTCTGCTCCAGGGCTGTTAGAGGTAGAGGGCTTATGGTGGTGGGAGAGGGGTGCTAAGACATCAGGAGGAGGCAGTGGTCCCTGGGGCCATCTCCATGTTGACATCCAACCCTAGTATGGTAGACGGTACAATTTGAATTTTCGATTTTCTGGCAGTGGATGGTGAAGGCCTGTGTGAAGGGCTCCTTTTTCTAATTCTTGTGGGTCAACCATTCAGTGCGGCCTGTACTCTCTCTCCCTGGGCCGACCGTGGCCCTGGGACTGGGCTGGGCTCTTCTCCATACCCCGGGCCTGAGGCAGCCTCTGGCTCAGAGTGGATACTCAGGAAATGCTCGTGAGTTCCCTGGATGGTAGCTATGGATTCATTCATTCATTCACTCATGCCTAGTGTATGTCACCTAGCATCCAGAGGGAGTGACGGAAGGTTCCTGCCCTCATGGAGCTGACATGCTGCTTGGGAAAGCCTGATATGAAACAGTTAAAGAAATAGCCAAGTGAGTTCTGTGAAGCGACTGTAGGACTGGGGTCCACGATAGGGGTAGTTTAGCTGGAGGGTCAGGGACAGCGTCTGTGAGATGAAACCTGAAGGAGGTGGAGGGAACAGCAGAGACAGAGGCTCTGAGGTGGGGAAGAGCTTGGCTTGTTGGAGAAACGTGTGCAGTGCAGTGTGGCTGAAGCGGAGTGAGTGAGAGCGTCTCAGGAGGCCAGGCCGGAGTGAGGCCACAGAGGGCCCAGTGGTTGTGGATTTCCTTGTAACTGCTCTTGAAGAGTTTTGCTCAGGAGAACAGAGGATCAGATTCTGAATCAAAATAGATTGCTCTGGGTCTCCCACGAGGGAAGCCACTGCAATGAATGGGTTCTAAAATGAACTGCAGTCCCTGGAAGAGCAGCCAGGAGAGAGTGAACAGGCTCCAGCTAGAGTGACATGTAACTTCAGGTGGCTAAGAAGAGGTCCAGGGGTCCAGTGAGGTGAGGGTCACAGTTATGGGTTGAATTGTGTCCCCCCAAAAGATACATTGAAACCCTAGCTCCTGTACCTGTGAATGTCATCTTATTTGGAAACAGGGTCTTTGAAAATGTAATCACGTTAAAATGAGGGTGGGCCCTGAGCTGATACAACTAGTGTCCTTTCAGGAAAAGGAGAAGAGACACAGACAGACACACAAGGAGAACGCCATGTGACAACGGCAGCAGACTCTGGACTGATGCCTCTACAAGCCAAGGAATGACAGGCATTGCCGGCCACACCCGAGGCCAAAAGGCAGAGAACAGAGTCTCCTCCAGAGCCTTCAGAGGAAGCACGGCTCTGCCCTTGATTTCAGGCTTCCAGCCTCCAGGACTGTGAGAGAATACATTTCTGTTGTTTTCAGCCACCCAGCCCTAGGAAACCAATACGTCACTTCCCAGTGCCTGGTTGTGATTAGAGTCTCCATGGGACCCTTACAAATGCTGACCTGATGGCAGGACTCCCCATGAACGTTTGCCCCATCGTACACCCCAAAACGCCCCTAAAGTGTTCCCAAGAGCTCAAGTGCATAAGGAAAACCTGCGGGGTGATCCCACAAAACAGCAGTCACCTCCTGGTTTCTGGCTGAGTTCCACAGGTTCTGGGTATGACATCCCTTGTGGGATGCCCCCGGGCCCATCTTGAGTTTCCTTGGGAGCAGGATGTCACCAAGGCCAAGCCAGCCTCTCTTGGCTTCCCTGGGGCAGCCTCGCTGATTGTTTTTGGCTCCCCTCGGATTTTAGATGAAGAAGAAAAGCTCCAGCTCCTCGCCCTTTCCCTCTGTCCCAGGCCTGAGATCTGATCTCTCGCTTAAACAAAGCCCCTCGTTCATGTCAGCTTAGGAGACACAGTGTTCTGAAAGCAGATCCCTGGGCCCCAGCGAGGGAGCTGCTTTTGGGCTTCTGCCTTCTCAAAAGCTGCCTTTTCATTTGGTCCCTCCTGCCCCACCTCCGAGCCCTTTCACGATGGAAATTAAACTCTTCTGAACTTTAAGGCCCTTCTGTCGCCGGTCCCAGCGGGACTGGAGCCACGACCGGCTAGTAACTCTACCCGCAGGGTGAGGATTTATTCTGGTTGGAGGTGCAGTTTCACCCTGACGCGCAAAAAACAAGTCAGTGAGAACGTGGGCCGAAGAGCCAGAGGATCTGGGTTCAAGTCCCAGCTCTGGTGCTTGCTGCCTGTGTGAACTCGAGCAGTGAATTCACCCTCCCTGTATCTGGATTTTTGCCTTGGTGAAATAAGGGCATCCATACCTCTGCTGTGAGGATTCTGTGGGAGTTCAGTTATTGGAAAGCTTTCTTATTTTTCTCCAGGAAGTGCCTATTTTACAGATGAGAAGTTTGGAGGCCTGAGATGAATTGGGACTCCTTAGGCTTCTGAACCATTCGGGGTGGGTTCAGTCCCTCTTGCAGGCGTAGACCAAGGTCCAGCTGTGCTGTGTGAAGTGTTCGCAAGCCCTTAGCTTTGGTGCGTGTGGGAGGAATCTAAAGGCCAGCCAGGAGCTTCCCTGACTGCTCCCCTCTCTTTGTGGCCCCTCTCCTGTGCCCTGGGTCCTCTGTGTTCCCCTCATCAGAGCACCCGGCACCGGCCCTGTCATTGCTGGTGACTCATTTCTCTCCTGCTGGGCTGTGCACCCCTAGGGCAGGGCCTGAGTCCTGTTCACTGGTCTGTCTCTGGTGCCTGGGACCCTGGGACCCAGTAGGTGCCCAGTTAACATTTGTTGAGTGAAAGATGAGCAATCAGTGAGGGATTTTGCATTTGGCCAGGAAACTGTGCAGGTGGAAAGTCTCTGTGTGCGTGCATGTGTGTGTGTGTGTGTGTGTGTGTGTGGGCAGGTGGAAGTGGGGTAGGGAATCCGGGAATTTGGGTCAGAGCCTTAAAACCATTGGAGGGAAAGGAGGGGACGTGTGGGAAGAGTGGAGGGCCCCAGGCCAAGTCCTTCCCACTAGCCCGAGGTTCTGTGTGGCTCCTCCGTGAGCTTGGCCCTCAACCCCACCCTCAAGTCACTTCCACGAGGACCCAGACTCCCTCTCTCCTTCCCTTCCTTCCTCAGTTTGTTGAGCATCTACTATGTGCTAGGTCCTGGGGACACAGTGGGGAGTCAAACATTACACTCAATCTCCCTTCCCTCAGGGATAAATCATAGAACTAAGTATGAAATTGCAACAGTGGTCAGCGCAGTAGAGAGAGCTTTGAGAGCCTAATGGGTTTGTCCTAGACTACAGGAGAGCGGTGGTGCAATGGGGTCCCCGCAGGAGCTTTATTCTCTTCTGATCTCCCTGGCCCCTTCCCAGCTACCCCTGCTAAGCCTCCAGGTTTAGTAAAACATGCGGACCTCGTTATGCAAACGCAGCTCTGAGACAAGCTTGCCCCTTTCCCTGCTTATCTAAGCCCCTTGTCCTGGGTGGACATTTGAGGTCCATGCAGGGAAGGCTTCCTAGAAGAAGTGTCACCTGAGCTGGCATCTTTCTTTCTTTCTTCTTCAATGTCTTCCCCTCCCAAGCTGGACTTCCAGACGTAAAGACACACAGGGAAAGTTTCAGTCTTGGAAAAGGTGATTGAAGGGCTTTAAGTGATGGCATTGCATAATTACAACACTCCTGCCTCTAGGCAGACCCAACCAGGGCCGGTGCACAAGCCTCCACTGGCAGAGGGGGAGTTGGATTTCCATCCCTACGAACCCATACACTCATTGCTTTTGTGCAGTGCCCAACCTGTACCTCTGTTCAGGCAATCCTTGAACCCAGCTTGGGGAAGCCAGGGGCAGAGGAGAATTAACTCCCCATGGCGCCGAGGAGTAGGGCGCTTGGCCTCCTTCCCACTCAGAGAAGCAGTCTGAGGCGGTGGGCAGAGAGGGGGCGATGGGTTAGTGTGGATGGCAAGGGCCTCCTAACATGGTCCTCCTGCCCTGCTCAGCTGGGGGCTGGTGAGCAGGAACCCTCCCTGGGGCCGGGGCTGGGGGGACCCCTCCATCACTGGTGGGGATAATTGTTTGGGCCGCGAGTGGAGCCCTGCCAGATATGTGCCTTTTGGGCTCTATAAGAACGAACACTCCCTTCCGGGCCATTTATCAAATTTAGCCATCTCTTCCATATTTTTTCCCTTTTGTTTCAGCCAAGGAAGCTTTCTTCTAATGAAGATGAATGCAAAGCACTGAGCATCTTGGCAAACATCAACAGAGTCATTCAGGGAAGTGAAAAGCCTGGGTGGTGCTGAGTTTGGAGAAATATTTCAGAGAGTGCTAAGTGTCCAAGCCCTCAAGGGGTGTCTGAGGCCTGTGGGAGTTGCTTTTCCTGGACCCCTTGCTGCCCAAGGAGCTGCCACCTCACTGTCGCAAGGACTTAAAACAAGGCTCCATCCAGGACACGTTGCCTGCACTCATCTGTCTAGAATCAACGCACGCCCAATTGGCCAATGTTTGCAGCTTCTGGAATGTTCCAAACAGATACATTGCTTCCATGTATTGAAAATGCCTTCATTTGATCCTTGCAAAAATCCTGAGTGTGGCTTGGGTACCTACTTTGTAGATTAAAAAATGCTGAGTTCAAGGGAAGTTCATAACTTGCCCAGGATGAATAGAAGCAGCAATGTCTGTGTTTTGACTCTTGGTCCAGCACTCTTTCTGCCTCACCCTCAAACTTTTCAATTTCTTCCCATTCTCTCTGTTTACACCATGGTCAGAGACACCACCACCACCTCTCCCTCTGGGTGGGGCATTACGATCAAATGCCCAGCATCCATCTTCCCCTCTCACATTGAGTTTTGGGTGGATTGATCTCCAGCCCCAAGGGGTCTCTGGTTGGCCTCAACCAATCATATGGTCTCACTTCCATCCTTTGCCAGCAGCAGGTTTAGGATTCCAGGCGAAGCCAATGCCCTTGGCACTCCCCAGGGGAAAAGGGCTGCTTTAGGAATGGGCATGTGACAATTTGAGCCAATGAAATTCAAGAAAACCTTGGCTGTGGGTTTCTAGAAAAAGTCCTGGAGACATTCCTGAGCCATTGGATTTCCACTTAGGGAATCCAATACATTTCCTTATTGTTTTGACCAGGTGGGGTTGGGTTTTCCACTCCTTGCAGCAGACAGCATTGTAAGTGAAATCCAACTTATGGGGATTTCAGCAGCCATCTCCAACCTGGAGTCCTCACATCCAGTTCCCATGCTGCAGCTGGAGATGGTCCTGACCAGTCAGCCCCATCTCTACTGTCACTTGGGCTCTTCCCACCTATCATTATTTGCCTGTCTGTCAGTCTCCCCAACTAACAGAGAAGGCTGTGAGAGCAGGGACCATCCCTTTCCATCCCTGGCTCAGTTCCCAGCACAGGGCAGCGGGTACCCACTTAATAGTCTACTGCGGAAGGCTGGGGCCGGAGAAAATGAAGATGCAGTGGATGGAGTTAGGTACCAGGAGAGAGTGCATTTAGTGGGCAGGAGTCATCTCCAAGGTGCAGCTCCGTCCCCTCTTCATGGTGCTGGGGAAGGAGCTCCATGGCCTCTCTGTATGCCTGGAGCTGCCAGGCATTGCAGAAATGCCCTGGTCCTGGCTGCATGGCCCTGTGCAAGTCCTTCCTCTCTCTGGCCTCAGTCTTCCCAGCTGTTCAACGGGGAGGGGATTGGGCCACATCACCAAGGGTTTTCCAGAGCTGTTATGTTATGACTATGATTAAGCCATAACTATGGGAGGGGGTCTGGGGATCTCCTGAGGACACTAGGGTGAACTTTATGGGACAAGCCAGTGGGAGAATAAATGCATGGGTGATGAGGATTATATTCCACATAGCAGGCCAGTTACACATCACACAAAGACCAGTGGGGCTGTTGTCTCCAGAAAGAGAGAGAGAGGTGGGCATGTTGGGAGTTGGGTGGGGTTGGTCCACAGATGGAGGACTCTCCAGAGGGGGCCTGGCCTGGGCTTGCTCACAGCCTTTGCTCCAG
>NC_041231.1:35412811-35439636 GCF_002837175.3 Physeter macrocephalus | reverse complement strand
TCACCTTGCCAGAGGGGCTGGGCCAGGCTTCGGGGACCACCCTGGAGTTTGTCCAGAGCCTAATCAACAGCAGCTGAGTCGGATAAACCCCATGTCAACAGGCCGGCTTAGCAAGCTTTTCCCAAATTGATTTTCTGACCATCCAGCCTTCACGGTCAAGCTACTGGATGAGGGGGAGGAGGCCCAGGGGTCTCAGTCACTGAGAGGCAGGGGATTTGCCCTGTGGGTTTGGGTTTCAGGGGTTTCCTAAGCTGCCCAACCCTCTGGGCACCTGAGAGGCTAGTGCTCAGGACATGGAACTGAGCACTGGAGGGGAGTCGCAGTCAGGGAGCTCGGGCCGACTTCCGTAATCTGCTGTGTGACTTGCCAGAAATCTCTCCCTTTCACTTAAAAGTGCCAACTGTAAAATGAGGGAGTTGGTTTAGATCAGGGCTGTCAAAGAGGTTTCCTCTTCAATGTTAACGGATCTACTATTAAAGGCTTAATGATAAAGCCTTGAGGCTACCTGCTGGCTTGGAGGGAAAGAGTGCTGGGATTGATTGGTGATGTCTGCTGTGGGAACCGGGGAAGATGAGAGGCAGCACGTGTGCTTGGATTTGCCTCCCCGCCAGCAGGTGACGTCTGAGTGTTTGTTCAGCACCAAGATGCTGTGTGACAGTGTCTACTTCACAGTGTGACTCAGGAGGCTTCAGTGAGACAGGGTTCAGGGTGCGGGGTGAATGGTTTGTGTTGGTGCATAGTCTTTGCTCTCTGTAATTCCACAGTGCACAGGGGCTCCCATTCCCTTTTCTTTTCTTTTTTAATATCTATTTGGGTGCACTGGCTCTTAGTTGCGGCACGTGGGCTCTTTTTTAGTTGTGGCACGTGGGATCTAGTTCCCTGACCAGGGATTGAACCCGCGCCCCCTGCATTGGGAACACGGAGTCTTAACCACTGGACCACCAGGGAAGTCCCCTCCATGCCTTTTTCAGTCAGGGAAAGTCCCACTCCCTGAGCTGCATCCCCCTTCAGTCACCACCGTGTTGGTGTGGAAAGGGGGACTCGGAGGTGCTGTCTCTTGTAAGGAGGTGTTGAGAGGGTGGGCTCTGGATTAGATGGGGAGGTTGACGTTCTCCCCGCCACTTACAGCTGCATTGCCTTGGCCAAGAGATTTCACCTCTCTGAGTCTCAGTTTCCTCATCTACAAAATGGGGATACTTATAGCATCCACATCATAGGGTTGTGGTGAGGATTACATGAGATGCCTGTAAAGTTCTGAATACAGTGTCTGGCACACAGTAGGCACTCAATCACTGTTACTGTTATCATCACCATAATCGTCCCTTCCTTCCACCTTCTCTGCACTTCTCTGCACTGTTCAGATGTCTCAGCACTCCTGCCCTCCCAGTCCTCTCTCCACTCCCCACACTTGCGTCCCTGACTCAGCAGCCAAGTTCTCCACTGGAGCCCCAGCATTCCCGCCCCTAGGCCTTTGCACAGGCCAGTCTCTCCTCCACAAGGCACAGCTAAATAGCCGCCTCCTCCCTGAAGCCTTCCCTGACCCCTTCCTATTGGAAGCAGGCGGCCCTCCTGGAGCCCAGGGCATGTCGCCCCTCCTCTCTTGGCACATATGGCCCTTCTGCCCCCTTAGACTATCAGTACCCCCTTCTGTTTGCCTCTGGGGGCCTCTGCGGTGCTCAACATGGCCCTGGTACTTTGGAGCAGGAAACATAAGCCAATTCTGGGGTCATTGCAATGATGATAATAAGCACAGCCCACATCCTTGGGGCTCCCAGCCGGGTCAGGGGATGAGAGAGGGGGGCAGGGTGGGTGCCGTCCAGACTGCAGGCAGGGGGTGCTGGGGAAGGGAGACAGTTGAGCCCCCACTATGAGTCCGAATGGCTGAGAAGGGGCCACAGGGCTGGGGGCTTTGGAAAGTACCATCAGGCCATGGAAAGAGTGAGCCGGGCAGACTCTGGGAACCAAGGTTTTTCTAGAACCTTCAGGGCTGGGACTAGAGACCCTGGAACACCTCACCCTAAGGGAAATGGGGCTGAGTCGACCCTCACAGTTCTCCTTGTAGACTGAACCTGTCTAGAGAAGACAGAATCGGTTAGAAAGTGCTTTGGGCCCCTGCACAGGGTGGAGGCTGGGGGCTGGGGAGAGGGAAGAAGGGAATTCAGAGGGGTGTTGGCCTGGCCAGGCACAGTCCCTGTCCCGTGGCAGGGGTTGAAATGAGTTGAAAGTCCCATCTGGTCTGGAAGTCCTCCCTAATTTGCCACTGTCACCACTTCTCTCTCTCACGTGCAAACACACACACACACACGCACATACACACAAAGCGTGCACACATGCACACAGACGTATGCACGTACACTTACACACGTGCATAGACACACATGTGTGTGCACACACACACGCACACAGAGGACATGGTTAAAAAGAAGCAGACCTCTGTTGTGAGGCCCACTGGGCTTGGAGCCTGACTGTGTGTGACCACGTGTGAGTTTTCTCCTCTGGGGCTCGGCTTCCTCGTCTGCGCAGCGGGGGCCATCACACCCACTCTCGCCGGCTGTGGAGAAGAGCCAGTGAGAGGCGCCAAGAGCCCTGCCCCCCGGGAAGGACAGGATGGTGTGGCTGTCACTTTTCGGGCCCGGAGCATCCCTTCCTGACTCCCGCAGCTCCGAACATCTGAACAGGCTTCACGTCTTAGCTGCGCCGCGTCCCGCTTATTTCTGCGGTTCCACGTCTGGTCTCCCACCAGCTGAGTGCTGAGTCCTAGAGGACAGGGCCCCCAGGGGACACAGAAATGCCAGCGGGGAGCGGGGGAACTCTCCTTTTTGGGGGACACTCACACTGACACACTTTCCGTTTGTTCCTTGAGAAGCTGTCCCCCTACCCTCGCCTCCAAGGCCCAAGGGGTATCACGTGTCCCAGGCTGGGCCAGTTACAGTGTTACATTCGTCTGGAGACGGAGCCCTTCTAGGGGCTGATATGTGGCCCTGGGGGAGAGAGAAGCATTCTTCAGCTGACCTGCAAGGTGAACATCCAGAGAGCTGGTAGCCACCATGCCTGCCTGGGAGACAAAGCTGCCCATGGAATGAGCTTAAATAGCAAGGAGCAGAGCCCAGGCACACAGAGATAGACTCTGGGGCCTTTGTCGGGGCCCCTAGACCCAGCCACACCTAAAGTCTGATGCCATGGGCTTCCCAATGACCCGACTCAAAAGACAACCCATTTTGTTTAAACCTCTTACAGTTGGGTTTGTCACTCCCGTCTGAAAGAACCCTGCCCAATTTATTAGGTAAATCAGAAATTCCTTAATCACCTGATTTCTGTGCCATGGACCCCTTTGGTGATTTGGAAAAGCCTATGAACTCCCCTTAGGGTAAATTTATTCCCACTTCTCTTGAGACACTCAGCACTTCCTACTCTACCAGACGGCAAGTTATTAAATGCATAAAATAAAATAGATTGGATTAAAAAGGAAACCAACTATGTATCAAGATAATAATAAAAACATTAGAAAACTTTGTGCTATAGTAATATATGTGCTTCCATATTAATGCATTAAATCCTCAGGTGGGGTGCATGCAACCAGGTCAGGAATGTTCGAAGTAAATGAAGGCTCCCCTTCCGTGCCTGAGCACACTAGTGGGTTTGGATGGCTGCTTTTCCCACTGGTTACATTTCCTGCCGCTGTAAGCATTTTGCAAGACTCAGGTCATGTTAATGCACTTCCATTTTTGTATATTCTATACAGTAAGTCCCCTACATATGAATGAGTCCCATTCCGAGAGCACATTCCTAAGTCCAATTTGTTCGTACGTCCAACTAAGTTAGCCCAGGTACCCAACACAATCGGCTATATAGTACTGTACTGTAATAGGTTTATAATACTTTTCACTCAAATAATGCAGAAAAAACAAACACAAAAAATAAAGAAAACATTTTTAGTCTTACAGTACAGTACCTTGAAAAGTACAGTAGTACAGTACAACAGCTGGCATCCAGGGGCTGGCATCGAGTGAACAGGCAAGAAGCGTTACTAACTGGAGGAGGGGGAGGAGGTGGGAGATGATAGAGCTGAAGGATCGTCAGCAATAGGAGATGGAGGGCAAGCTGCCTGTGACAATGTATGCCAGACATGTGAACTAACTCACGTGACTGGAGCTGGGGTCACGTGTTCCTCATTCTGGGGTCTTTGGGACCTAACACAGAACACTTGCTTGATGATTGTTGGGGGGAGTGTTGATTTATCAAACCCCAGGTGGTTGAGTTCTGAAGGGAAACAACATCTGGGGGGTCCTTTCAATTACTCCCCTCTCCCACCCCAAGCTGAGGCTCTCTTCTCTAGAGCTTACTCCTGAGCTCCCCTCCTGCTCTGAGCCTCCTGTTCTTATCTGGCACATCTCCTCCAAGTCCAGCAGCACAGCCAAGTCAATCTCTAGTCTGTAAAAGTAGGGCCTAAGATATGTATCCATATAAATCATCCTGACCTGGGTGCGGGCCATGCTCGACAAGAAGCACATGAGGTAAGGGCCCTCTGAGATTCCACTGTGGGGAGTTTGTGTTAAAGGCAGGGTGATTGGCTTCTCACTGCTGTGAAGCCATGAGCTGGTCTGGGCCACTAGAGGTTATTATGTTTGATTATGTCGATGGAGGTGGTTCTTGGTCTTTAAGGAAGATGAATCCAGAGGTAGAAATTCCTTCCCTTTCTCCCCTTCCTTTGAAAGGATTTGGATCTGGGAGACCTGTGTTCTCATTCCTGTTCTGACATCTACAAGGGACATTTGGGCAAGTTTCTTAATTTCCCTGAGGTTCTCTTCTTCTCGGACCACACATAAAACCACAACATGAGGTCATGCATGAGTCCACTCCACAAACATACCATGAATCACCCCCTAGGGCATTTGTGCAGATTAAACGAGACCATGCATGTAGAGCAGCTAGCATCCATCACCCATCCATCATCCATCCACCCATCATCCATCTATCCGCCCATCATCCATCTATCCACCCATCATCCATCCATAATCCATCCATCCACCCATCATCCATCCATCCACCCATTATCCATCCATCCATCCATCATCCACCCATCCATCCATCCATTATCCATCTATCCACCCATCATCCACCCATCCACCCACCATCCATCCATCCCCCTACCATCCATCTATCCATCCATCATCCATCCATCTACCCACCATCCATCTATCCACCCATCATCCATCCATCCACCCACCATCCATCCATCCACCCACCATCCATCTATCCACCCATCATCCATCCATCCACCCATCATCCATCCATCATCCATCCATGCACCCATCATCCATCCATGCACCCATCATCCATCCATCCATCCATCATCCATCCATCCATCATCCATCTATCCACCCATGATCCATCCATCCACCCATCATCCATCCATCCATCCATCATCCATCTATCCACCCATCATCCATCCATCCACCCATCATCCATCTATCCACCCATCATCCATCCATCCATCCATCCATCATCCATCCATCCATCCATCATCCATCTAGCCATCTACCAATCCATCCCTCTTTCTTTCACTTATCAAATGTTTCCTGAGCATGTGCTCTGAGGTGCTAGAGAGATGGATGTATACAAGGCAAAATTCTGGCCTTCAGGAAGCTCACATTCTATGGGATGGGGATAGGCAACAACCAAGTAAACAAATAAATAAACAACCTAATGATGGATGATAATGATGTTCTGAAGGGAATAGGCTGAAAGACTCTAAACTCAGAAAAGCGGGTGCAAGTATAGCTGGGGTGGTAACGGAAGGCCTCTCTGAGGCGGTAACATTTGAGCAGAGGCTTGAAGGCTGAGAGGGGCTGGCCACAGGGAGGTCTGAGTGAAGAGGGTTCCAGGCTGGGGAACAGCAAGCACAGGTGAGAGGCACTCGAGGCCCGGGCAATTTTCTCCCTCCCTTCTTTTCTTCTTTCCTCTGTCCTTCCTTCTTGGGTCACATTTCCAACATGGCCCTTGATGCAGGCACATGTTCTGGCCAGGGCCTTGGGACACTTCTCTGGCCCCCATGGGCTCCCAGCCTTCCTGACAGCCTGCGGGCTCCTCTTCTCCCACCCTGACCACCCCGGGTCCCAAGGGCAGTCCTCACCTTGCCATGGCTGGCCACCTCCTGGGTCACCCAGGGATGGACTAGATCCTTGGCCCCTAGCCCTGGTCCATAGGCCTTGCCCCAGGAGCGAGCTCCACTCACCCAGGTGGATGGTTTTCATGTTGAAGTTGATATAGCTGCGGACGAAGACCCATGTGGTGACCAGGCCAAAAATGAGGGCCAGGAGGTGAAGCAGACCTGCAGAGCAAGGAGATGCTGCCATGTGACCACAGCACCAGACCACATTGCAAGGCCAGGCAGCAAGACTACATGTGGGTCCTTCCCAAATCCCCTCAGTGAGACCACATCCTGTAGGTCCAGACCCTGCTCACACTGGACCAGTCCACGGCCTGCATGGCGGGACCAGTGTGAGTCTATGTGATGACCAAACAGTGAGATCACGCTGCAAGGTTACATGGTAGTGTTCCCCAAAGAAGGGCCGCTGGGAGGGAGGGTTAGAAATGCACCTTCCTGGGCTCCACTTAGCGCTCCAGAGAGCATCTCTGGTGTGAGGCCTGGGAATCAGCATGCTGAGGGGAGGCCTGAGAACTGTGGCAGGAGAGCAGGAGGCAGGTGAGCCCCGGCATGGGAGGCAGGAAGGCTCAGGGCGGCCACCTGCCACTGTGTGACCTCGGGCAGGGGCTCGGCACCTCTGAGCTGGAGCTCCTCAGTCACAGAATAGACAGGGTGATGCCCTTGCTGCTGAGCCCATGGCTTGTTGGGAAGGATGTTACAGTTGTCACCACTAGGCAGCCTCCAGGGTGGCTTGGAGAGCGGGGTTGGTCTCCTGTATTTTCCATCCACTCCCCGTGAAAGCTGCCACAAATAGCACACGGTGCTGTCTGTAGGAACCCACACCAGCCTAGCCGATGCGGCCTCCCCTGCCCCACGGCCACATTGCTCCCCATCCCCGTATGCATCACGGAGGAGCAACTCCACACACATGATGGACCACCAGGGCCCCCGGCCGCTCTCCCTTTCCTCACTCTTCCGGGAAGGCTGCACCACACCTCCCACCTCAAGGACTCTGGTGGTCCTACAGCCTTGGGAGTCAAGTGTAACCATCAGGTCAAGTTCCCTTGCTCCTTGCCTGACCTCCCTCTCCATCTATGGCCATACCACCTTAAACACGCCCGGTCTCGGGTGACCTCCCTCTCTGCACCACCCTGCTCCTCAGCCCTGAATTCAGCTGTGGCCTCCTGCTGGCCTCACGCTACTGAGGTGGGGGAGAAGGCCCCCTGGATCCCATGGGGTGGGGTCAGGCCTGTGGGGTCCTCGTCTTCTAGGGCATCGGCTCACATTATACGGCACTCATTTCGTGTCGGGTACTGGGCGAACGGCATTTACACACATTATTTGAGTTCATCCTGGCAGTAACCCTCTGTGTTGTACGTTATTGATTACCCCCCTTGTACAGATGAGGAAACTGCAGCTGAGAGAGCTGGTCACTAGGCTAGTAAGTGACAGGGGGGACCTGAACCAGGGGAAGTAAGCTGACTCTAAAACTCGTGCTTGGGACTTCCCTGGCGGTGCAGTGGATAAGACTCCACACTCCCAATGCAGGGGGCCCCGGTTCGATCCCTGGTCTGGGTACTAGATCCCACACGCATGCAGCAACTAAGGAGCCGGTGAGCCTCAACTAAGGAGCCCGCAAGCCGCAACTAAGACCCAGTGCAACCAAATAAATAAATCTTAAAAAAAAAAAACAACTCATGCTCTTCAGGGAACTATATTTAATATCCTGTGATAAACCATAATGGAAAAGAATATAAAAAAGAATGTATATATGTATAACTGAATCATGTTGTTGTACAGTAGAAATTGACACAACATTGTAAATCAACTGTACTTCAATAAAAATAAATAAATAAAACTCGCTCTCACCTTTCTCCTGGTGTTTGAAAATATAAATGAATTGTGTGAGTTTCCTATCTGGTGCCTCAGTTTCCCTACCTGTACAAAGATGGTACAGTATTAGGGTGTAGACCAGAAGACAAAGGCCTCTCCTTGTGCCCAGCCCTGTGGTTTGAGGATTCTAGAATAGCCCTCCTTGAGGCAAATATTTTGTCTGTAATTGCCAACCACAGTGAAGTATTTCCAAGATAGGGTGAATCTCCATGATCCCAGCCAGGTGGGGCCATGGTGCCAAAGTTTCTGTAGTCCTTCAGCCTTGAGGCAGGAAGTCACCTCATACTCTTCCAAGCTCTCCCTGTATTGGTTTCCTCCTGGAATTCTGGCCTGACCAGTTGAGAACAAATAAAGCCAAGTAACCTCTGAGTCCAGGATGGGCAGACACTGCTGGCAGAAAATGATTTCCAAAACCAGTTTCAGACCTCAACCTTGAGGCTTAGAATCCCCAGAGCCTGGCCCTACCTGACGCTCTCATTCTGTCCAGGTGAAGAGTGGCTTGGGGTCAGTGTTCCTGTGGAGAGAAGAAAATAAAATTGAAACTGGTATCTAGGGTCTGAAAGTGAACAAGACTGAAGATGAGGAAAGGGTACCTAAAACTGAGGGGATCACAGTCCTTTCAGTTTTGTTCCTCATCATCTGCCATCTGTTCCTTCTCTGTCTCCACCTCTTCTTCACTTTTGCCCCTGTAATTTTGTATTCAATTCAACGTGCCTTTTTTTTTTTTTTTTTTTTTTTTGCGGTACACGGGCCTCTCACTGTTGTGGCCTCTCCCATTGCGGAGCACAGGCTCCGGACGCGCAGGCTCAGCGGCCATGGCTCACGGGCCCAGCCGCTCCGCGGCATGTGGGATCTTCCCGGACCGGGTCACGAACCCGTGTTCCCTGCATCGGCAGGCGGACTCTCAACCACTGCGCCACCAGGGAAGCCCTCAACATGCCTTTTTTGAATGCAGAGATTAGGAAGCAGAGGAAGATGCAGTCTACCAGCCACTGTCCCTGGAGGATTGATTTATTCACTCATCCGTTCATCTATCCATCCATTTGTTCATCATCCATCCATCCGTTTGTCCATCCATCCATCCACTTGTCCGTCCGTCCATCCATCCATCCATCCATCCATCCATCCATCCATCCATCCATCCATCCACCCATGGATCTATCCATCATTCTGTCCTCCAGCCAGCTGAGAGACATTGAGCTGGCCAGCCCCAGTGAAACCATTAGGGAGCAGAAGCTCAAGTGATCTTTGCTGATGGACCAAAATTAAGAGTAACAGGGACCCACATAGCACAGGTGAACTTGCGCCAGGTGCCATATATGCACTATCACCTTTAATCCTCATAGCTCCCCACTTTAGGGGTCAGTAAGCTAAGACCCACCATTGTTAGGCCCAGAGTCATTCCGCTTGTAAGGGTCAGGGGCAGAATTGGGATGCCAGTCTCGGCAGCCCAATCCCCACAGGGAAGCACTGCCAGTGTCTTTTGTCTCAGAGGAGAGTTGAATACGAAGTTTCCTCCCTTCCTGAGCCCTGGGCCGGGGTAGGGTCAGCCTCAGCCCCACCGCTCCGCTGTGCCACCCCCAAGTACTAGTGACTTGGCAGCGCTGAAAACCCTCCGGAGGTCTCTGGAGTCTAAGAAGAGGGGAGGGCGGGGCTGGTGGTCGCTGTCCCGGGTCTCAGACCCCCCCCATAGCCATCTGGAGGGTCTCTGACTGCAGTGACTTGCTTCCACCACTCTTCCTGAACCTCCACCCCAGAATCCTCTTTATCCTAAGAATCCATCTCAACAGACATTGTGTCCAAAGCCCACTGCCAAGGATCCAGACAGGAGACAAAAGACCTGGATAACACCTGTCACCGAGGCAGTCGGGCTGGGCCAGTCCTTGGTATTTCAACAACAGCAAGAGCAAAGGCAAACCCACGTCTCCTTCTGAGAAGGATGAAAATCCTCCCATCCACCCTGGCCCGACCCCTCTAGGAGCTTCCAGGGGAGGAAGCTGGGCTTTCACCTGGCCCCACCCACAGGGATTTTGTAGAACTTTAAATTTCTGAAATTCGTATTACCAACCTTTTTTTAGATACAAAAATATACTGTGCTCCTGAATGTTCTCAGGATGTGACCTACAGTAGTCCGGGAGCCCAAGCCTCTGGATGAGGCTTAAAGGACATCCTGTGGGGTCCCCCATGTGAGGAGGAGCCAGGAGACCCGGGGGCTGAACAGGATGGAAAGACAGGCACAGGGTGTGACAGATGAATGGACAGACATGGATATTCATGGAGAGAGTGTCACGGAGACAGAGACTAGAGAGACAAAAACAAGGACAAGGGGGAGAGGCACATGGCAGAGGTACAGAGACAGAAAGAGAGAAAGAAGACAGAGCAGAGAGACAGCAACAGAGGACGAGAGGGACAGAGAACAAGTCCTCATGACAGGATTACACCCGGCTTCAGAGAGAGGGAGTAGAGAGACAGGATGGGGGCACATACCCGGGCAGGGGGCTAGCCTCTCGCATGGTGCCCAGGCCAAGCAGGGCTCCTGGCTTTAGGGGCAGGGGCGGTGAGGGCTCTTCTGGCCTGACGTCCCCTCTGGCCAAGTCCTGGTGACCCCCTCAGCCCTTGCAGAGCTTGCTGGGCTCCTGAGTCCCCAGCCCGCTCACCCTGGCAGCCAGCGGGGGCTCTGGAGCTGGATCTGAAGGTGAGGCAGGAGGGAGAAAGGCACCTGGGACAGGTATGCAGGTGGGGCAACAATTCTCTCTGCAGCTACCCAAACCGCAAACAGTTTCCTTCCTCCTTGTTTCTGGAGTTACTTCAACCTGTTATTCAGGTTACGAAATTGTGAGGCAAAGGCACAGGAAGAAACATCCTGCTGCCCCCCTGCTGGCTTGACTGGCCCGGGCACAGATTCGGTGGTCCCAGGGCAGAACTGGGTCACAGGTAGGTGGAGGGGGGAGGGGGGAGGGTGGGAAGCAGGAGATGGAGGTGGGGAGGTAGGAAGTGGAAGGCACGAATGGCTTAAAACTGCCCCACTTCGACCTGACCAAGAGCCCATGGTCCACCCTCACTGTCCATGGGCCTCTCCATTTTTCCTGTCCTTCCCCCTGGACCACTGCTGATTTCTGGCTTCAGGTCTGGCCCTGTGCGTTAGCCCCAGGCACGCTTTGCTTTTCCACAGCAGGCCTTGTCTTCTGCAGGCTTGGTACAGCTCTGAGCCCTGAGGAGGTGCTTGGTAGATACTTGAAGACTGAATGAATTGGATTCCTGAGTAGTCCTGGAAGGTTAGGAAGATGAAACCACCAGGTAGAGAAGGAAGCTGAAGTTCAGAGAGGGCAAGTGACTTGTCTAAGGTCACACACCAATTGTGGATTGTATTCCTGAAGCATTCTCTGAGCACTCGTTGGAAGGCAGGCTGTGCATGCTCTAGGAATGGAGCTGTGGCTGTGAGCAAGATGTGCCCTGGAGTATCCCTGGGCCTTTGGTATTGCTAGTGCCTCTGTGTGAACACTGCTCCTCTGCCTCTTTGCCTGGAACACTCCTACTCACCCTTCAGGCCTCAGTGTAGAAGTCACTTCCTCTGGGAAGTTTTCCCTGACCCTCCAAATCAAGATTAAACATGTACCTGTGGTCTTGAATGGGAGAACACCCTTCATGGTACCCCAACCTGTCAAAAGGGGCTGACCAATCAGAGCACTGTGATTCCTTGTGATTGGTTCAGAAGGGAGCAGGTGACCCAAGCAAGGCCAATCAGAGTTTTTCCTGGGATGGATCTATGGGAACCGGGGAGAGGGAGGTGCTTTTCTCCTTGATGATGCTAAGCTCAATGTCTGTAATTCTGGGGCTACTGGAGTCCCTTTCTCAGCCACTGCAACAAATCACCTCCTGTTATAGACAAGTCCCACAGTAAGATGCAAACGCAAGGGCTGAGCAGCAGGGGCAGTGCATGTGGTCTTGGTCTTAAAAGAGTCAGGCAGCAAAAAGCATGTGAAGTCAGGAAAGAGGATAGATTTGGGGATTAGACAGGCCTGGGTTTGTCACTTACCAGTTGTGTGTTTTGGGGCACACGCCTCTGGGCCTTGGCTTCCTCCTTTATAAAATGCAGGCAATATTATCTACCTGTCCTGAAAAAGTTGCCAGGCAGGGAGGCCGCTTGTCTAGAAGGGGTTTGCTGCTCTGACAGCATCCGCCCCATCTCCTCCCTGTGGGCAGGCCCCATTCGCCCTGCTGCTTCCTGCTAGCGTACCCCCATGGCAGGATTCCTTTACAGATGTTTGCTGTTTCTGTGGAACCAAAATCCCATCACAGCATCTTTCTGCCAGCTTGTTTGTGATATTTCTTAATGACCCTACAGGAGCTGGGATGTCAGCATCTTCCTGTTTCCTGGAGCCTGTATCCTGTTTCCTGAGCCTTTCAGCTCAACCTTGATCTGTCCCAGAGTACAGATAGATGAAGGGTTACTTTCTCTCCAGGCCGGGAAGGTTGAGGAACGCACCCTGATGGAGAACTAAGTGGGTATTTCCCCTGATTAAATGGTCTATGGTCCCCGTTGAGCTCAGGATAAAGGCCGAAGTATTTCACGTGGCTTATATGGCCTTGAATGATCTGAGGTCTGACATGAGGGTGACCTTGCCAACCTCATCAGGTACTGTCCCCACTTCACACTCTGCTCTAACCCCCAGAACTGCCCTGAGTGAGGTTCTCTCCCCTTGCCGCTTTGCACACGTTGTTCTGTCTACCTGGACTGCCTTCCCTGCCTTGTCCCAGTCCTCAGGTCCTTACCCAGCAGCCCTTTGTTGTTGGAAAGACAGAATTCAGAAGCTGTTTCCTAGCCCATCACAGGGATCCAGGCTTGGCCAATAGTCATTTCAGAATCAGCCCTAAGTCGCAGGGAAAGGGGACACTGAGCTCTGTGAACATGCTCTGCACCCTGCCTGTTGTGGGCATTGGCCACAGGTCAACTTCGAGGTCTGTCTACCGGGGCATTTCTAAGGGGGTGTGAACTTGAGGCCAGATAAAGAGCTTGGAGAAATCAGCTTGCAATGAGCACCGGCTGTAGCTTTATGTCTGAGCTTTCAGTAGCTTTAGTCCTTCAGCTCTTCCAGCACCTCCTGGCAATCAGGCTTCTTCCGGTCTGCCCAGAGCCACACCTCAAATTACAGGCACACCTGGAGGATATGGTGGGTTCAGTTCCAGACCACTGCAATAAAGCGAATACTGGAATAAAGCGAGTCACACGAAATTTTTGGTTCGCGAGTACATATTAAAGTTGTATTTACACCATATTGTAGTCTATTGAGTGTGCGATGGCATTGTGTCTAAATAAACAATGTACGTATCCTAATTAAAAAATGCTCTATTGCTAAAAAATGCTAACCATCATCTGAGCCTTCAACAAGTCGAAATCTTATTGTAACAGTAACATAATAGATCACTGATCACAGAAACATATGGTAATAATGCAAAAGTTTGAAGTATTGCAAGAATTACCAAAATGTGACACACGAAATGAGTAAATGCTTTTGGAAAACTGGCACCGATAGACTTGCTTCACACAGGGTTGCCACAAACCTTCAATTTGTAAAAAATGCCGTATCTGAAAAGCACAATGAGCAAAGCATAATAAAATGAGGCATGCCTGTCCTGTTCAAATTCCAGATCCTTAGTTCCTACAAAGCAGGAAAAAACCCATTTAGTTATACCTGGCAGAAGAAATGGCAAACACATGGCATGCATGCTTCCTCTTGGTACCCCACTGCCCATGGCAGACATCAACAACCAAACATGGTCTTGGTCTCAGTACCTTTTCAATGTAGCACTTCAGGCAGAAGCAATCTATTACCACTCCTCTCTCACAGGTTTCCTGGAGTAGAAAATAGCAGACACTCACCATTCCAGGACATGCTCTTTGTGTTCTATCACAAGATCCTGCGACACCCCACCTGAGGGCTTTCTCTTGGCCCATCCGGGGGCAGGCTGGGAGAGCCAGGGAGTTCCTGCCCTCAGGAACAGTCCTCAGCTAGTATGGCTGAGAGTGTGAGGATAATACTTTAGCTTTCTCATTCCTAGACGGGTGATGGAATTATGTCCCCGCAAATTCATATGAAGTACTAACCACCTGCAGTACCTCAGAATATGAACGGACTTGGAAATGGGGTGCAGGTGTAATTAGTTAAAACGAGGTCAGTAGGGTGGGCCCCGTTCCAATATGACTGGTGTCCTTCTAAAAAGGGGACATTTGAACACAGAGACGCACACACACAGAATGTCACGGAAAGACAGGAGCTACCCTGTCGCAAGCTATGGAACTACCAGAAACTAGAGAGAGGCTCCTTGCTCCCTGCCCAGCACCTTCCAAGGAAGCCTGGCCCTGCTGACACCTTGATCTCAGGCTTCCAACCCAGGACGGGAGACAATGCATTCCGGTGGTTTCAGCCACCTCGCCTGTGTACTTGGCTATGCAGCCCAAGCCGACTGGTAGAGCGGGTCAGCCCTGAGGTGTGCCCCGCTCTGTCGCCCAGAGCCCTGCAGGGGCATCGGGCTTCATTCATCCTCAGCAACCTGTTGGATACAACACCCTCTACAGTGTCCTTCCCTTCCTGTCTCACTTCCCCAGCTCCCTGCCAGGGCCATCTGGAGTCACGTCCCAGATAAGCTACTTTCTCTAGTGTCTTTTTCTTAGGGTCTACCTCTGAGGAAACTGACTCAACACAGCACAAAAGTGATCTGTCCTTCCCTCCCCTTGGGTTTTCCAGTCCTGGGCCCCCTGCCTTCCCACAGCATTACCCTTCACCCCGCTTCTGACCAAGGGCTCTCCCGAAGAAGTAGCCTGGCCCGTGGGTGGCCTGGGTGTGCGCGTGGTCTCTGCCTCTCCTCGCCCACCAGGCCTTCTCACCTGCGTGCGAGACCCCCCTGACCGTCATGTTACCGCTGCCTGCGGGCAACGACCTGTGTGATCCCAAGCCCAGGAGGCGGAGCCCTCATCTAGCCACCTCCACCTCTTCCTGGGAGATGTTTTCCTGAGTTTTCTTCTTTGCAACCCCAGGCCCCGGCATCCCCTCCCTGCACCTCTATCAGGAGAGATGGATCAGACTGTTTTCTGGGTGATCTCATGAGCAAGACCTGTTTGAGCTTGTAATAAAAATAATAAATTATAAATAAAATAATAAAAAGAGCTACCATCTATTGAGTGCTTACCGCGCAGGGTGAGAATTTTACACACTTATCTCGCCAAATGCGCACAGCAACCCGATGAGCGGGATACACTGCTGTCTCCACATCTCAGAGGAGCAAGCTGAGGCTTGAGGAGGGTGAGTAACATGCCCACGGTCTCCCAGCTGTGGCAGCACAGCTGGGATTCACACCACTGACAGCAAACAGCAGAGGGTGAAAACACTGGGCCCTGCGGCGGGTGGGCCCGAGGCTGACCCACACTCCAGCGCCCCAGTGAGGAAGGGCAACGGGTGTGGAGGAGTTTCGTGTGTGCAGGAATAAGACTTCACTTGTGAAAAAGTATGTACTGATAACCTACTGTACAGCACAGGGAACTCTACTTAATGCACTGTGGTGACCCGAACGGGAAGGAAGTGCAAAAGGGAGGGGATATATATGTATATGTATGGCTGATTCATTTTGCTGTACAGTGGAAACTGGCACGACATTGTAAAGCAACTATGCTCCAATAAAAATCAATTTTAAAAAAAGGTATTTTAATTTGAATTCAGAGGATGAACGTTCTCCAGGGTAGATCGCATCTTGGGTCACAAATCAAGCCTCGGTAAATTTAAGAAAACTGAAATCAGATCAAGCATCTTTTCCGACCACAAAGGATGATTCTACCCCAAGAAAATGTCCTGGCTTCAGGGACAGTGATTACATGCCACTGAAGGCTCAAGTTTTCCTTCATTTGAGCACATGAACTTTGGGGGCAGGGATGGTAAATATGAGCATCTGTGCAGCTCTTCTGCTGTGCCTTACCCGGGGCAGCGCTAGCGAAGCAGGGGCAGCACTTGTTCTGGGTGAGAAGAGGCTCGGACTTCTCCCCGCCGTCTCTCGGGGGTGGCGCACCAGATTCCCGTTCCCTGCAGTGGGGCCCTCTCAGTGTGGAGGGCACGGCCTGGTAGAGACGGAGCCGGGAACTCCCCGCAGCATCAGCCTGCAGGAACCAGAGGAAACACACTGGGGGTGGCCGAAGCCTCCCTCTTCTCACAGACAAGCCTGAGACACCACACTGTCATGAGCTGAGCAGGTCTGAGTCCTTCCCGAGTTATCTGGGGATCTCTGTGCCTTTTTTAAAAAAATTCAACTCAGTGATTCATCCTACAATATTTCCTGAGAATCTCCTCTGTGCCATCACTGTGATGGGCAGGGGGCAGGGAGAGAGAAGAGAGCCGACAAGGTTCTCCCCTTCTAGAAACACAGGTGTAAGGGGGAAGGGACAAGTCCATGGATGGCTGTGGGACAGCGGGACAGGTGCTCTGGTGGGGTTCCTTCAGGAGGCCTCCTGGCCTGGGGGGCTGTCAGAGAAGACTTCCTGGAGGAAGTGACATCTAGGCGGATGACCTTCTCCTGGAAGTTGTCCCAGGCAGAGGGAACAGCATGTGCAGAGGCTCAGAAGAGAAGCAGAACATGATACTCTGACGGTAGAGACCAAAGTGAAGGGGGGAAGGGAACGGAGTCATTAGGGCCTTAAGGACTGGGCTGGTGACCTTGGGCTTTGTTCTGAGGGCAATGAGGGGGGCGCAGGAAGAGTTAAACAGGGCCAGGGATGAAACCTCAGCTCAGCTTGGAGGAGGTAGCCCTTCCTCCTAGAAGCCGTCCCTGAGCCCAGGCTCCTGGCCCTTCCCTGGCACCCTGAGAAGCCTTCCATAATGGCACCTTGCCATGCTTCGTGGGCAGCCCTGACTTGGGGGCTGGCTACCCCTCCAGTGGCTCTCGAGTGCCACCTTCATCCATGTCCCTGGTGCTAGTGTCAAGGCACGTAGTAGGTGTGCAGTAAGTGTTGTTAGAAGGAAGTGAGTGCTTTCCGTTTGGGAAAGAAAATAAAGGAGGGCGCAAACACACAGGGGTTGCTCCCTCCAGCTAAATGCCATCTTCTTTATGACCCCGCACTCAACATTTTTCTCTAAAGTTGAGCTCTGTCTGGAGGAGTTAGACTTCAGAATCTAACGAGCATTTTCTGGGAATTCCACCTCGCCATTTTGCTTGTCATCCCTGGAAATTCTGTGGACTAAATGTCATCACCAAAGGCGGGGGTCGGGGGGTGGGGAAACTATCTGTTCTTCCGTGGGCTTCTTTCTGTTCCACCCATGCATGGGCAGGGGTTCAAAGAGGGACGAATTCTGCATGTGTGGGTATGGGAGATGGAAATGCTACAGAGGGAGTGACAGGGTCCCGAGGAGACAGACTCAGGAAGAAAGAGAGAAGACTGAGGTATAGACCTGGTGGTAGGAATGTAAATTGGTACAGCCACTATGGAGAACAGTATGGAGGTTCCCTAAAAAACTAAGAATAGAGCTACCCTATGACCCAGCAATCCCACTCCTGGGCATGTATACGGAGGAAGCCATAATCCAAAAGGATCCATGCAGCCCAGTGTTCATTGCAGCACTATTCACAATAGCCAAGCCATGGCAGCAACCTAATGGTCCATCGACAGAGGAATGGTTAAAGAAGATAAGGTACATATACACAATGGAACACTACTCAGCCATAAAAAGAATGAAATAATGCCATTTGCAGCAACATGGATGGACCTAGAGATTATCATACTAAGTGAACTAAGTCAGACAGAGAGAGACAAATATCCTATGATATCACTCATATGTGAATCTAATTTTAAAAATGATACAAATGAACTTATTTACAAAACAGAAACAGATTTACAGATACCAAAAACAAACTTATGGTAACCAAATGGGAAATGTGGTGGGGAGGGATAAATCAGGAGCTTGGGATGAACACACACACACACTACTACATATAAGCTAGATAATCAACAAGGACCTACTGTATAGCACAGGGAACTCTACTCAATATTCCGGGATGACCTATATGAGAAGAATCTAAAAAAGAATGAATATATGCATATATCTAACTGAATCTCTTTGTGGTACATCTGAAACTAACACAACATTGTAAATCAACTACACTCCAGTAAAATTAAAATTTAAAAAAGTTTTTGCTAAAAAGGAAAAAAGACTGAGGTAGAGAGACATGAAGAGAACGAAAAAGAAGTGGAGACACTAAGAGACTGAAAGTGACAGACGTACGAGCACCCACGTGGGTTCACTCGCACAAGCACGCACAACACACACCTGTGAGTCAGGGCATTGCTGAGGCTCGCCTGGAACCAGCGGATGCGTGTAACCCCACCCAGACCCGGGTGTCCCTACCCTGAGTTTCCAGTCACTCCCCAAGGCTGCCCTGAATGCTTACCGTTGTGGTCCAGGCCTGTGTGAGGTCATCACAGGAACCAGAGGCTGCATTTCATTCGCTAAATGGTCCTTCCTGTAAACTCTCAGTATTTATAGGCAATTATTCATCATGTCACCAATACAGAGGAAGACAAACAGCGAATAAATCCATAAACAATAAGGTTGGTGGCTGGAACATTTTGTTCTAGTGACGTTTATTTCAGAGGGAAATAAACCCATTACTTCCATTATGTCCTGTTTTAATTTTATTTGTTGGTTTTAATGGTCTTCTCCAGCTCTGGCCAATGGTAGAATTACTGGGCCATGCAGGGCCGTGCAGCCAGAGATGCAAGGATATGTGAGGAGGTGCAGGGCTCTGAGGGCTTTTACTCCCAACTTCCTGGGGTGTGTCCCAGAATAAGGCAATAAATACACATGGCAGATGCTGCTCTGAGACTCTTCCTTGTTTTAACTAATTTAATCCCACAGCAGCTCAATGAGGAATTTGAGGAAACTGAGGCCCAGAGAGGTCAGGTCTCACAGACGGTAAGTGTCAGAGGAAGAAAAGATCTCAGAGGCAAAACAGACAGAGATGAACCTAGTAATACACACTCTTAACCGACTGCCCTCCTCTCGACCAGGGCTTGGCAGTTTTCTGTGAAGGATCAGAAAGGAAATATTTTGGGCTTTGTGGTGCCCTATGTTCTCAGTCATGACTGTACCACTCTGCCGTCATAGCGGGAAAGGATGTAGACAGTATGTAACTGAATGAGTGAATGAATGTGGCTATGTTCTAATAAAACTTTATCTATAAAAACAGGTGAGGGACTGGATTTGGCCGTGGGTAAAGACTTGCCGACCCCAGCCCTGGGTGTGGGTTTGGCTTAGCCATGGTGGTGGAGAAACAAGGCTTCCGTGGGATAAGAGGGAGTTTCTAAGATTCCATCTCTCCTTCTTCTTTGCCACCCACTGCCCTCCTCAGGGCCCTGCTCGCTTTGGAGGGAGGCCTCAGCTGCCTGTCCTCGGTCCTCATGTGGGTTTTTAGAGGGACTTTCCTTCCCGTTCACCTGACTGGATTATCACCTGAAGGTGCCTTGCTCAGTGCCTGGCACCCAGGAGGCCTCCAGTAAACAGCTGCTCTAGCCGTATTTGCACCTTCAGGTTTGCAGAGGCCTCATCTGACCTGGGCACTGCCGTCTGTATAACATGGCGGTTAAGAGTAGGGGCTTTGGAGCCCCGTCTGGGTTCTGCCATGGGACTGTGGACACAATCCTCTTTCAGCCTCAGTTTGCTTGTCTGTCCATGGCCATCACACTCCCTAATATAGTGAAGATTAAATGCAAGAATGCATCCAAAGCATATGGTACGGAGGAATGTGTTAATCAAGCAGGCCCCTTGCCCTCTTCCTTGGGGATGCCCCCTGTGCCCTCCACTCTCCTTCCCAAGGAGGCAGAAATCCCTCCAGGATGAGAGAAAAGTGTGCTCTGAATGGGGAATGGGTTCTTCCATGACCTGACAGAACAGTGGGAGAAAGGAGGAGGTCGTCTGGCTAAACACGCAGACTCTTCCCCTCCCCTCCAGCGTCCAAGGGGACAGGGTGACCTCAGGTTGCTGGGCATCTTTGGGTACAATAGCCTGTGGGGCTAGTTTCTGCCACCAGAGTTTTTCTTTGCTGAGAGCCTGGCTGTGCATCACCAGAGAGGACTATCTGAATCAGGTTAGGGCTGCCTGGAGTTTCTGGGTTCGTCCTCTGAGCCGTGGCAGGCCTGCTGTTGGCCTGTCTGAACCACTTCAGCGGGTCAAGCATGAGAAAATTCACCTCAGACTCAGTGGGTAATTCTATTCCTTTTCGTTAGAGGCAGCTGGGTCTTGGCCTTTTTGATTAGCCAAGATGGTGGCCTCCACAATGACATCAATGGGATGTTGGGAAGGCACTGGGAGATAAGCCTTACATAGGGAGGTGTGGGATCCAGAGATGTCTGAAGGAGAAAGAATCTTAATAATACTCAAATTAATGATTCTAATAAGTATTATTATTTATCTGCCAGTTTTGAGTCCTTTTATTTAATCTTCCCAACAATCTTGTGAATCAGATTCTTTTTTCTGATTGACGTATAGTTGGCTTACCATGTTGTGTTAGTTTCAGGTGTACAGCAAAGTGATTCAGTTATATCTTTTTCAGATTCTTTTCTCTTATAGATTATTACAAGATATTGAGTGTAGTTCTCCGTGCTATACAGTAGGTCCTTGTTGGTTATTTACTTTATACTTAGTGTGTATAATTTGATCCCAAATGCCTAATTTATCCCTCTCCCTCTTCCCCTTTGGTACCCATAAGTTTGTTTTTTCTCTCAGTGAGTCTATTTCTGTTTTGGAAATAAGTTCATTTGCGTCATTATTTTAGATTCCACATATAAGTGATATAATATGATATTTGTCTTTATCTGTCTGACTTACTTCACTTAGTATGATAATTTGTATGCAAACACAAAAGACCCTGAATAGCCAAAGCAATCCTGAGAAAGAAAAACGGAGCTGTAGGAATCAGGTTTCCTGACTTCAGACTCTACTACAAAGCTACAGTCATCAAAACACTATGGTACTGGCACAAAAATAGAAGTATAGTTCAATGGAATAGGATGGAAAGCACAGAAATAAACCCACGCTACTATGGTCAATTAATCTATGACAAAGGAGGCAAGAAAACATATTGGAGAAAAGACAGTCTCTTCAATAAGTGGTGCTGGGAAAACTGGACAGCTACACGTAAAAGAATGAAATTAGAACATTCTCTAACATCATACACAGAAATAAACTCAAAATGGATTAAAGACCTAAATGTAAGGCTGGACACTATAAAAGTCTTAGAGGAAAACATAGGCAGAACACTCTTTAACATAAGCCGTAGCAATATTTTTTTTGATCCTCCTAGAGTAATGAAAATAAAAACAAAAATAAATAAATGGGACCTAACTAAACTTAAAACCTTCTGCACAGCAAAGGAAACCATAAGCAAAATGAAAAGACAATCCACAGAATGGGAGAAAATATTTGCAACCAAAGCAAACGACAAGGGATTAATCTCCAAAATATACAAACAGCTCATGCAGCTCAATATCAAAAAAACAAACAACCCAATCAAAAAATGGGCAGAGGGGCTTCCCTGGTGGCGCAGTGGTTGTGCGTCCACCTGCCGATGCAGGGGAACCGGGTTCGCGCCCCGGTCTGGGAGGATCCCACATGCCGCGGAGCGGCTGGGCCCGTGGAAGCAACTGACAAGGGATTAATCTCCAAAATATACAAACAGCTCATGCAGCTCAATATCACAAAAAAAAAAAAAACAAACAAAAAATGGGCAGAAGATCTAAATAGACATTTCTCCAAAGAAGACATACAGATGGCCAAGAGGCACATGAAAAAATGCTCAGTGTCACTAGTTATTAGAGAAATGCAAATCAGATGCTTTCCTTAACTGCATTTTACCCACGAGGAAACTGGGGCTTAGAGAGATTAAATGGTTTGCTCAAGGTGACACAAGTAGAATGACATGCAATATTGCCATCTGTTACCTTAGTAACTAATTAAGTGAAGGAGGGGTTGTTGGACTTAGGATTTAGTAGACATCTGTTGCTTTGGTCATCTGTCCAACATCCATTCTCTCTTCTTCTGGTGACTGCTCTGATTTTCCTTTGGGACCCCTGTTCTCCCACTCTTACCCTTCAGCTGGGTAGGGCTGACCCCATCCTCGGGCTCCAGGCCTGGCCATGTTGTCCAGGTGTAGCTGACGAGTGTGTTCCAGCTTTTGGTCACAGAGATAGGATCAGAAATGGGCAGGTGACACAAGTCGGGGGAGATCAGAGCTCTCCCAGGGATTTTTATGGACTTGCCAGGAAAAAGGAGCTGCCTTCCTGTTGGGGTTTCTGAGTTGGGGCTACTTAGCAGTGGAGATACTGATGGTTATGTTTGCCACCATGTGAGGAGATGCTGCTGAGAATAAAGCCACGTGGAGGAAAGGATCCCAGAGATAGAGTCCTGGGGATGTCACCTGAGCCCTAGATCAAGCCTTGCTTGAAGTCAGAGTTAGGTATGGACTTTTCCTTTATGTGAGCCACTATAGGTCCTTTGTTAGGCTGGTTTGAGTTTGTTTTTTTTCACTTGCACCTGGAAGAGTGCTATCTGACACACAAGGATTTTCCCGTTTTAAACCACAGTTACATCTATGAAAAAGACTCAAATTAAATTCCCATCCAACCCCATCCCTCCTGAGGTTTGGACACCTTAGCCCCTGCAGAGGCCTAAAAATTCAGGCCAACACTTGGCTTTTTCTCTGTGGTCTCCTGAAGGCTTTCTACCAGATGCCACGTTGTTCCTGACATTTTCACCAGAATATTCCTCTAATACACAACCCACTGTGTCTGCAGAATGCTCTGAGTCCTTGGCACTGTGCCCACTCCCAGCCTCTCTCTTGCCCTCCTGTTGACTCCCAGCTCCTACCTCCAGGCCTCTGGTCCTGAAGTGATCCTGCTCCACCAGGGCAGCCCTCAGCTCTCTCCTGGGGATCCTGTACTTTGTGGAATGCTGCCTCCTTTGTGAGATCTCTCTGCTGCGGCCTGTGTGGCTCTCTCCTCAGTGTGTATGTGCAGAGAGGGATGTGGGGACAGAGGCAGCAGAGTGCACGGACCCTGGGGCTGGATGGCGCAGGCGCAAAACCTCTCTCTACCGTTCAAGCCCTGCCACCTTGGCCAGGTTACCCCACCTCCTTAGGCCTCAGCTCTTCACCTGTAAGATGAGGATAATAAGACCTACCACGCCATGTTGTTATACTGAGATGAGATAATCCACATAAAGCCCTTGACACCATTCCAGGCACACAGTGAACCCTCAATACGACTCACCTAGGATGATGACTGTTGTTGGTGTTGATCACGTAGAACCTGTACACATCTCTCTCCCAGCGCCCCACCCCGACCCTTTACACTCGGTCATCCAGCTATTATTTCATCTGATAGACTGTGAGCTCCTGAGATAGCGCCTAATCATTTTTAAACGCCCAACACCACGCAGAGTGCCCGGCACGTGGTACTGCTCAGCCCTGACAACAACTCCACTCTGTATTCTGCAACTGCTAGGTGCCAGGCATCGTGATAGGCGCTTTACACCGTCTTTTTCAAAATTCACAGCAGTCAAACCTCCAAGGAAGTTATAAATGTCCTCATTTTTTCTGAGATAAGGGAGGCTCAGACAGGTGAGGCACCGTGCCCAAGGAAAGAGCTGAAAAAAAGGCGAGCCGGGATTCAAACTCCAAAGGCAGTGCTCTTCCCCATGACTTCTGCATCTTTGTCTCCCCAGGCCACCTCCCTGGGGAGCAAACCTCAGCGCTTCCACCCCTACTTCCCACAGCCTCCCAAAGCAAGAGATTGGTACCAACCACAGGAAGTGTCTGCTCCTTGCCAGGGTGCCCGCCCTGTGGGACTCCAGGTTGGATGGAGGCTACCACGCACTCACAGACAGGCTGGCCGCTGCCCATGTTAGATGGGCTGGTGTCATCTGAGGAGAAGCAGCGGCCCAGCCCAAGGACGTGCTGGCAAACCACAGCTTCAAGTATCCCCCAGCCCAGGAAGTGCCCCTCAGCTCTGCAGCCTCCCAAATTGCTACTGGAACGGATGAGCTGGGCCTGTGTGTAAACATGGAGTGGAGCTCAGAAAGAGATGTGTAAACAGTGACCAAAGACAGAAACCCCAGTGGCAGCTGCTTCTCCTGGATGAGACCAGCACATCTAATACCGATTGGTGTGGTGTGGCTTCAGGCGGGCAGCGGCCAGCCTGTATGGGGGGCTGGCAGATGCACTAAAGCAGGCAGACAGATGGATGGACGGGAGCAAATACTGGGCAAAGGCAAACTCCTCCTCACAGCTGTGCATGGCCCGGGCATGACCACCTCGCAGAGCTCACCTCCCACCACCAGCTCCTGCCCGCCCCCCACCGCCCACTCCCCCCCTTCTCTTAGATCCTGCGGTGTGCCAGACGTTCCCCTCCCCTCCACTCCTACCCCGAGAGCATTCCTCCACAAATTTAATCTCAGAGAAGTCTGTTCTGATTCCTGGGCTATCTCCTTTATGGCACATGTCAAAACTGTTCTGCAATGACTATCCATGCAAGTTCTCTTTTACTTTCTAGCTGGAACCACATCTGTTTTGCTCTCATCTTGTTAATCACTATGTCCTTGTGCCTGACATGCAGAAAGTGCTCAATTAATGCTCACCGAGGGAATCATCTGGAATGATACTCCTGCACCAGCTCTCTTCTAGCCATGGACTCAGAATGCATCATTGAGGCTGCATAGTGGTGGGGAGAACAAATTTTGCAGCCACACTGCCCAGGCAAGCTGTTTAATCTCTCAGTGCCTTGGTTCCCCATCTGCAAAATGGGAGTACTAATGGCGCCTTCCCCAGAGAGGTGATATGAAGAGTAAATGTGTTATTACATAGACACTACTTAGCACAGAGCCTGGCTAAGTACATAGAAGGTGCTATTTTACACTTTAATGATTATTATCCTAGGCACCTAGACAATGAGAAGTACAGGGAAAAATAGGGGAGATCCAGACTATTACTCCCATTTTACAGATGAGAAAATTGAGGCTTAGTGAAAGGGACTAGGCTGACTTTACCCAGCAAGAAAAATCTCTCAAGGCCATGCACCTTTGTTGTACCTTTTCAGGTGATTATTTTCAGAGAAAAATGAGACTTGGGGCAAAGAACAACATTCCTTCCTTCTTCATTCATTCTTCAAGTATTTGTGTGGCTCATAGTGATGCTCAAATGTATCTTTTGAATGAATAGATGAGTGAATGAATGAATAAATGTCAAGGGGTCCCTGAGGGTAAGGAAAAAAAAGCCCTCCATGTGGATTATCAAGTCCCTGGCTTGCATGCCTCACATCTCATTCTTGTGCCCATGGCAGATGTAACTAATCAATCATGGTATATCTTTGCACTGAGCCTGAACCAACCTCAGAATCCTCATCGTGGTCCACTATTAAGTCATCAGACTTGGCCCCTCAGATGAAATCTATTACCTTCCTGAGTCTGATCTCAGAAGTCTCTTTGATTATGTAGTTTCCTTCTTCCTCTCTTTTCATGCCTATCTCTCAGGCTCTTTCATTCCTCATTTTTTACCCAACCACCTCCATTTTTACCTGAGGGCTCACGGCTCCCACTTTCCTGCTTCAGGGAGAAGGTGAGATGCCTGGCTGGTGCCTTGGGTCCCTGACCCAGCCAAACACCGCCCTGGATCAGCTACTGAGAGAGTCCAGTCTCTTGGTTCTTGAAGGAGTTGAGGCCTCCCCGGTGGGTCCTCTTGATGCAGCAGGTCCAGAGGGAGGAACAAAGTAGCTCACAGGCACCTTGGATGGGCCAGCTTCTCCTAGCCGTGCCCTGGCTCTGCCCTCTTTTGAAGAGGCCTGCCATAAACGTTCCCTGCCCTGTTAAACAATCTCACCAGGAAGGAGGAAGTTGATCTAGGGGCTCAGTGGGAAGAAATGAGTCTAAAGTCTTGCCTGGCTGAGGAGCCACCTGGAGCAGTGGCTCGGCTAGGCTGTGAGTACCTTTTCCACAGACCTCTCCTGGCCTTGGTGGAGGAGATTTGGGTGGGGATTTGAGCGACTTAGAAATTAAATACTGCAATCACTGCCTGAAGAAGTAAAACAAAACATAAGAGGACAACTTCTAACAAACAAAAGTCCAGGACCAGATGACTTCACAGGCAAATTCTATCCAACGTTTAGAGAAGGGTTAACACCTATCCTTCTGAAACTCTTCTGAAAAATTACAGAGGAAGGAACACTCTCAAGCTCATTCTATGAGGCCACCATCACCCTGATACCAAAACCAGACAAAGAGGTCACACAAAAAAGAAAATTACAGGCCAATATCACTGATGAACATAATCACAAAAATACTAAACAAAATACTAGCAACCTGAATCCATCAACACACTAAAAGGAGCATACACCATGATCAAGTGGAATTTATCCCAGGGATGCAAGGATTCCTCAGTATACATAAATCAATCAGTGTGATACACCACATTAACAAATTGAATAAGAAAAACCGTATGATCATCTCAGTAGATGCAGAAAAAGATTTTGACAAAATTCAACACCTATTTACAATAAAAACTCTCCAGAAAGTGGGAGTAGAGCGAACTTACCTCAATATAATAAAGGCCATATATGATAAACCCACAGTTAACAACATTCTCAATGGTGAAAAGCTGAAAGCATTTCCTCTAAGATCAAGAACAAGGCAAGGCATGAAAGAATGCTCAACATCATTAATCATTAGAGAAATGCAAATCAAAACGACAATGAGATATCATC
>NC_041231.1:35392378-35412340 GCF_002837175.3 Physeter macrocephalus | reverse complement strand
GGGGGGGTGGGAGGGAGGGAGACGCAAGAGGGAAGGGATATGGGAACATATGTATATGTATAACTGATTCACTTTGTTGTAAAGGAGAAACTAACACACTATTGTAAAACAGTTATACTCCAATAAAGATGTTAAAAAAAAAAAAAAAGAACAAGGCAAGGATGTCCATTGTCGCCACTTTTATTCAACAGAGTTTTGGAAGCCCTAGACATGGCAATCAGAGAAGAAAAAGAAATAAAAGGAAACCAAATTGGAAAAGAAGAAGTAAAACTGTGATGCTTGGCAGATGACACAATATTATACATAGAAAATCCTAAAGATGCTACCAGAAAACTACTCACCAATGAATTTGGTAAAGTTGCAGGATACAAAATTAATACACAGAAATCTCTTGCATTCCTATACACTAACAATGAAAGATCAGAAAGAGAAATTAAGGAAACGATTCCACTTACCATTACATCAAAAAGAATAAAATACCTATGAGGAAACCTACCTAAGGAGGCAAAATACCCATAGTCAGACAACTATAAGATAATGATGAAAGAAATCAAAGATGACACAAACAGATGGAGAGGTATACGATGTTCTGGGAGTGGAAGAATCAGTATTGTCAAAATGACTATACTACCCAAAACAATCTATAGATTCAATGTAATCCTTATCAAATTACCAACAGCATTTTTTACAGAATTAGAACAAAAAAGTTTATAATTTGCATGGAAACACAAAAGACCCCAAATAGTCAAAGCAAAAGAAAAACAGAGCTGGAGGAATCAGGCTGCCTGACTTCAGACTATACTCCAAAGCTACAGTCATCAAAACAGTATGGTACTGGCACAAAAACAGAAATATAGGTCAAAGGAACAGGATAGAAGGTTCAGAGATAAACCCACTCACCTATGGTCACCTAATCTATGACAAAGGAGGCAAGACTATACAATGAAGAAAAGATAGTCTCTTCAATAAGTGGTGCTGGGAAAACTGGACAGCCACATGTAAAAGAATGAAATTAGAACATTCTCTAACACCATACACAAAAATAAGCTCAAAATGGATTAAAGACCTAAATGTAAGACTGGATACTATAAAACTCTGAGAGGAAAACATAGGCAGAACATTCTCTGACATAAATTGCAGCAAGACCTTTTTTGATCCACCTCCTAGAGTAATGAAAATAAAAAGAAGAATAAACAAATGGGACCTGATTAAACTCAGAAGCTTTTGCACAGCAAAGGAAACCATAAACAAAATGAAAAGACAACCCACATAATAAGAGAAAATATTTGCAAACAAAGCGATTGACAAGGGATTAGCCTCCAAAATATGCAAACACCTCGTGCAGCTCTATAGCAAAAAACCAAATAGCCCAATCAAAAAATGGGCAGAAGACCTAAATAGACATTTCTCCAAAGAAGACATACAGATGGCCAATAGGCACATGAAAAAATGCTCAACATCACTAATTATTAGAGAAATGCAAATCAAAACTACAATGAAGTATTACCTCACACTGGTCAGAATGGCCATCACCAAAAAGTCTACAAACAATAAATGCTGGAAAGGGTGTGGAGAAAAGGGAACGCTACACTGTGGGTGGGAATGTAAATTGGTACATCCACTATGGAGAGCAGTATGGAGGTTCCTTAAAAAACTAAAATTAGAACTGCCATATGATCCAGCAATCCCACTCCTGGGCATATATCCTGTGAAAACCATATTTCGAAAAGATACATGCACCTCAATGTTCATTGCAGCACTATTTACAATAGCCAAGACAGGGAAGCAACCTAAATGTCCATCAATGAATGAATGGATAAAGATGTGGTACCTATATACAATGGAATATTACTTAGCCACAAAAAAGAATGAAATAATGCCATTTGCAGCAACAGAGAGAAATAAATATCATATGATATTGCTTACATGTGGAATCTAAAAAAAAATGGTACAAATGAACTTATTTACAAGACAGAAATAGAGTCACAGATGTAGAAAACAAACTTATGGTTACCAAGGGGGAAAGTCAGGGGAGGGATAAATTGGGAGATTGGGATTGACATATACACACTACTATATATAAAATAGATAACTAATAAGAACCTACTGCATAGCACAGGGAACTCTACTAAACACTCTGCAGTGGTCTTTATGGGAAAAGACTCTAAAAAAGAGTGGATATATGTATATGTATAACTGATTCACTTTGCTGTACAGCAAAAACTAACATTGTAAATCAGCTATACTCAAAAAATTAATTAGAAAGAAAAAAAAAGGAATTTACTATGTAAGTTCCCTGAGGGCAGGTGATATGTCTGTCTTGCTCACTGCCATATCCCCACTGCATAGAATTGTGCCTAAAACATGGTAGACACTCAAGAAACACCTGTTGGTTGAATAAACAAAGTAATAACTAGTTCCTTCCTTCTTGTATTCAAAAAAAAAGGAGAAAGGGAGAAGGACTTAGCTGGAGATGCCGAGTTGAAATGGTATAAAGGGCTGGGGATGAGGGTAAGGAAGGGAGAGGAGAAAAATATCTGTGAGACTAGGAGTGCAGGGACCTGGGTACATGCTGTCTGGAGAGGCTGTTGCTGGGTGTGAGAAAACTGGGGCAAAGAGGCGACAATACTTGGGGGTTATTAACTGGCTCTCCTTTCAGTTCCCTGAGAAACACAGATAAAAAGAGAAATTCTTAAAAATTTTTCCCTTAGAGGCTGGACCTCTCTTATATGAACATGACTCTGCAGAGATTGGGCCAGGGAGGCTCCTAATATATTTGGGTTACAAAAAAATTTCATTACCTCTACTCTGCCAGACTCTGTGCTAGGCACTGAGGGAGCAAATCTGAGTAAGAAATGATCCATGCCCTGGAGGAATTCATGGAATTCAGTGATTCTAAGAGGTGATGACTCCAAGATCCTAATATTTCAGAATTCCATTTTGCTGAAATTCTCAACCCCACTGCAATGGCTGGGGTTGCAGCCATTTCAAACGCTGGAAATACATTTCCAGCATTTGAGTCAGGGGGCAGAATTTCTGGGAGAAGACAGTTCATGTCTCCTCTCTCTTAGGAATAATCTGGGCTCTGCAGAGCTTCTGGGAGCAAATTCCAACTGCCTCTGGGAGGATCCCTACCACCAACTCAGAGGACTGTTTCTGTTCCCAGAACAGAAAACTCATTGTGGTAGAACCATGACTCTAGTTCCATGTCTGGTTTTTGTCCCAGCTCTGTCTTCACTCTTGGCTGTCTCTCTGTTCACACTGGGCCACTAGAACAATGCTTGAAATCCACTGCAGAGGCCAACCTTGACCTAAATCCATAAAGAGAGATAAGTAAATTCATTGACGTGGGTCCCTTTTAGTCTCTGTTACAGGATAATAGCTTGTTAGCTTAACTAAGCCTTTGTACCTTGATGAGAAATGTTGTTTAGAGAAAATATTGATTGAAGTTTTGTCCCTGTCAGAAGGCTTAAGTGTGACAATTTGCCAACACTCATTTGTGAGTCTTGATGTCTTAGGGACCAGCAAAAGTGGCTGAGATCCCAGCAGATGGGTAAACAGGACCTAACTGAATGGATGTTTCAACTGTCCCTTTTTGCTTAACATTAGTCCCTTTTACATCTCTTTAGTTTTCACTCATCTGTCAATATTTCAGTTTACTTTCCACCCTCTTGTGTGTATATTACAAACATTTGTATCCAACAGTAGTCTGCTTTGGACTGTCACTTGCTAGAAGCTATGACTTTAGCTTCTGTACTTCTCTTACAGTTAATAATAACAACAGCCAGTCCTGATATCTGAGTATCACTGTTTGATTGACACAGTGGTTTCACTTGCATTACTCATCTTTACCCTTGTGGAGCAGGAGGTAGTGTAGCCCACTGATTAGCAGCATCTGTTTTGGGTCAGAGAGACCTGGGACCAAATCCCAGCTCGACTATCGGCTAGCAATGGGATCCAGGGCAAGTTGTTTAACTTTCTCATTAGCTCTTAGGATTTGGGGGATTAGATAAATTACATTCAGCCTACTGCCTGGTGCATAGTTGATGATCAATATAAAGGATTATTTTTCCCGTTTTTATAGATTAAAGTATAGAGAAGCTAAAGGACTCGCCCAAAGTCATACACTCCCAGTCCTAGGTTCTTTCCTTCCCATGAGGCTGCCTGGCCTTTCTCCATGAGGATGGGCACCAGTGTATCCTGCGGCTTGAAATCCCTCTGAAAAGATGAAGTCAACGCTCACCAAAGCATTGGGGCATTGCCTTTTCATGTTTCCCCACGGGATGAAATACAGTGTCTGGTGATGAACAGACTTTGCCTCTCCCAGCCCCAGGTCAGTGGTTTAGTGTATCCCCATCTCCTACCTAGCTGACCAAGGCCGGCCAGAGCTTGGTGCCCACCCCCGCCCCCCGCTACCTTATGCCACGACTGGGGGAGAGTTCTCTTGCTTCCTGTTCTGCTACTTCTATCTCTGCCCACACCCACAAAGTGTAAACAATAAAAGCAAATATTTGAGAGGATGCTTGTTCATAGAGCTGGATGGTTTCAGGTTATAGAGAGTAATCATTGCCAAATACACTTCTGTCCTAATTTCCTTATACCAAACACATGTTTTATTGCTGGGTGGATTTTCTTCACACCTGACCCACCTCTATCAGAACGTGAGGGTTATCCAGGCTTTCACAAAGGCTTACCTTCCACCCTGGCTGCCAACTTACACCTTTGTTCCTAGAACTGAAGTAGAACTAGGCAGGAAAGAACAAGGGATGCTTGGACAAGGGGAGGGTTTCATGTGGCTTTTTTTTTTTTTTTTTTTTTTAAACAGTCTAGACTCTTCCTGAGGGATGGGAGGCCTTAAAAGCCAGGTGTTCTGGCTGAAAGCAGTAGAGGAAATTCCAGGCATTTTTGCCACTGGTAAGGAAAGCCAGTGCACTTGGCTGTTCCCATCACCTCCCTCCCTCTCTGCCCCTCGCCATTTGAGGCACCCCACTCTGAGTCCAAGGTGCTTGATGCAAACTCACTGTACATCTTGGGATCTGACCACCAGGGGAGCACAGAAAGCGGGAACCCGACCAGCTCTGTAATACTCAAACTTCAGCTTCAATATTGACATTCTATGCAATCATCTCAGCCGTTTCCTGTAATAAGGAGGTTGGTACATGGTGAGGGCTAGGGGGTATTCTGTGTGTGTTCTTGTGCTCACTGGTCTCCCAGCTCTGACAGCTTTGTTAACGGGTAGCTCAGCCTTGGTGCATTAGCTATCTATTGCTGTGTAACAAAATACTCCAAAATTTAGTAGCTTAAAAAAACAATAAATGTTGATTCTCACAGTTTCTGTGGGTCAGGAATTCAGGAGCAGCTTAGCTATGTGATTCTGGCTTAGAATCATAGGGTATCAAAAGAGGCTGGCTACAGACTGCATGTTTGTGTCCCCCTAAAATTCATTTTTTTAAAAAAAGTTTTATTGGAGTATAGTTGATTTACAATGTTGTGTTAGTTTCTGCTGCACAGCAAAGTGAATCAGTTATATATATACACATATCCACTCTTTTTTAGATTCTTTTCCCATACAGGCCATTACAGAGTACTGAGCAGAGTTCCCTGTGCTATACAGTAGGTCCTTATTAGTTATCTATTTTATATATAGTAGTGTGTATCTGTCAATCCCAATAAAATTCATATATTAAATCCTAATGCCCAATGTGATATTTGCAGGTGGGCTTTTAGGTCATGAAAGTGGAGCCCTCATGAATAGGATTAGTGCCTTTATCACTGTATGATTGACACAGCGGTTTCACTTGCATTACTCAACTTTACCCTTGTGGAGCAGGAGGTAGTGTTCTAGAGGCCCCAGAGAGCTCCCTCACCCCTTCTGCCCTCTGAGGACATTAAGACAGACATCTGTGAACCAGGAAGTGGGCTCTCACCAGGCACCAAATCTACCTTGATCTTGGACTTCCAATCTCCAGAATTGTGAGAAATAAATTTCTATTATTTATAAACCACCCAGTCTATGGCATTATTGTTACAGCAGTCCAAATGGGCTAAGACAAGGTCATAGTCAAAATGATGGCTGAGGCTACAGCCATCTGAAGATTTCATTAGGGTTGGACGATTCTGTTCTACGATAGCTCACTCACATGTCTGGCCAATTTGGTCTGATTGTTGGCTGGAGGCCTTAGTTCTTCACCTTCTGGGTCTCTCTGAAGGATTGCTTGAGATTTCCCACAACATGTCAGCCGGCTCCTCCAAGACAGTGATCCAAGAGAGGGTAACATGATGCCACGTGTCTTTTCTGACCCAGCTTCGGAGGTCACATGCCATCATTTCTGCAATATCCTATTGGTGACAAAGGTCAGTCCTATTCCATAAGTGAGGGGACTACCCACGGGTGTGAGTAGCAAGAGGTGAAAATCACTACGAGTCGTGTTGGAGGCTGGCTACATTTGGTTTACACATTGCAACCCCAGTTTTCTTATCTACCTTTTCACTATTTTCCTGAGGAGGTTCGTTTTGAGACTCATGCTTGATTATACCTGCCTGGAAACCTATCTACATGCTCCTTCATGCAGTTAGGACCTGTGGGGGACAAGGGACCCTCTTGGCACCACAGAATATATAGAAGAGGTAATATCAGGTCTGTTAGCTTCTGTTTATCTGTGTTTCTCAGGATACAATGTTGGAGTTAATGGAGATGAGCATCAAGCATTTACAGGAGCTTGCATGCAGACAGGAAAAATAGCCAAATTACGTGCTAGGCATTGTGTGAAGCAGCTCACATGCTCACGTAAATGTGTATACATGAGGCACTGATGTAATAAAACTCTTTTTTTTTTTTTTTTTACACAAAAGGAAACGGAGGCACAGAGACGTGAAATGTCACAGCCCAAAGTGCCACAGCTAGAAAGCAATGGGGTGGGGATTTGATCACAGGCTGTCTATCTGAGGTTCACGGTCTACTATCCCCCAACACATTTTCCATCACAGTGAGAGCTCACTTGTTCAGCCTATCTGTAGTGATTACTGCAAGTCAGGCTTCCATCTTACCAAAAATACAGCTCAAATTAGGGGGCTTTCTACAGGCCCAGTATGTTTTACACTTTACAAAAGACTTTTGGAAAATATTTCCTTTAAACCACAAGAGCTGTAACAATTGTCACAAACTTGGTGGCTTAAAACAACACAAATTTATTATCTTACAGTTGCGTAGGTCAGAGATCCAACACAGGTCTAAAATCAAGGTGTTGGCAGGGCTGCATTCCTTCTGGAGGCTCTGGGGAGAAACTATTTCTTGTCCTTTTTACCTTCTAGAGGCTGCCTGCATTCCTTGGTTCATTGTCCCTTTCCTCCATCTTCAAAGTCAGAAATGTGACATGTCTCTGACCCTTACTCTGGTCTTCTCATTTCTCTTTCTCTGACTACAGCTGGGAAAGCTTCTTTTTAAGGACTCATGTGATTAGACTGTGCCCACTCAGATAATGGATCATCTTCCATCTCAAGGTCCTTAACCTTAATTACATCTTCAAAATCCCATTTGCCATACAAGATTAACATATTCACAGTTTATGGGGATTAGGATGTGGACATTTGGGGTGCATTATTCTGCCTACTATTACTTTAAGTGAAGGAACTGGGACTCAAACAGGGCTAACAGTACAGATATGGTCAGCGAGGCACTGTGGTATAGGAGGAAGGGTAGACATATAGATGAGCTGAGCATGAGAGTTCAGAAATGGACACACACAAGTATGGCCAACTGATTTTTGACAAAGGAGCAAAATGGAAGAAGGATAGTCTTTTTAAATAAAAGGTGTTGAAATAATTGGACATCTTTAGGCAACAAAAAAGAATCCTGACCTAAAACTCTCATCTTGTACAACAATTAACTCAAAATGTATTACAGATCTGAATGTAAAATGTAAAACTATAAAACTTTTAGAAGAAAATAGAGAAGAAACTCTTTGTGACCTAGGCTAGGGCAAAGAGATCTTAGATGTGCCACCAAAAGCACAATTCATAAAAAGAAAAAATTTGAAAAATTGGACTTCATCAAAATTAAAAGCTTTGTTCTATAAAAGTCCCAGGTAAGGGATGAAAAGACAAACTAAAAAATGGGGAAAACATTTGCAAGTCACATATCTGACAAAGGACTTGTATCCAGAATATACAGAGAACTTAAAAAAAAAAATTAATTAATTAATTTTTGGCTGCATTGGGTCTTTGTTGCTGCACGCGGGCTTTCTCTAGTTGCAGCGAGCGGGGGCTACTTTTTGTTGCAGTACGTGGGCTTGTCACTGTGGTGGCTTCTCTTGTTGTGGAGCATGGGCTCTAGGCCTGTGGGCTTCAGTAGTTGTGGCTTGCGGGCTCTAGAGCGCAGGCTCAGTAGTTGAGGCGCACGGGCTTAGTTGCTCCGCGGCATGTGGGATCTTCCTGGACCAGGGCTCGAATCCATGTCCCCTGCATTGGCAGGCGGATTCTTAACCACTGCGCCACCAGGGAAGCCCTACAGAGAACTTTTTAAACTCAAAAGAAACAAATAATCCCATTAGAAAATGGACCAAGGACTTGAACAGACATTTCAACAAATGGGGATACAGATAGCAAATAGACACATGAATATATGTTCAATATTATTAGCCATTAGTAAAATGCAAATTAAAACCATGATGAGATACCATGACATATCTATTGGAATGGCTACAATAAAAAATCCTGACCTATTAAGTGCTGACAAGGATGCAGAGAAAGTGGATCACTAGTACACACCTGGTGCCAATGAAAATGGTATAGTCAGTCTGTAAAACTGTAGCAGTTTCTTATAAAGTCAAGTATACATTTACCTTGCAACCTAGCAATTGCACTCCTGGATATTTATCCCAGGGAAATGAAAACATTATGTTCCCACAAAATCCATATACAAATGTTTACAGCAGCTTTATTTATAATAGCCCCAAATTGGAAGTTGCCCAAATATCCTTCATCACGTGAATGATTAAACAAATAGTCTTAAATCCACACAATAGAATATTATTCAACAGTAAAAAGAAATGAACTGTTGACACACGCAACAGCTTGGATGGATCTCAAAGATATGATACTGAGTGGAAAAAAGTCAACCTCAACCGTGACATATATTCACATTTATATAACACTCTGAAAATGACAAAATGATAGTGGTGGTTGCCAGGGGGTAGGAGTGGTGGAGGGTGTGACTATAAAGGGAGAAGCTGAGAGAGTTTCTTTGTGGCGGTGGAACAGTTCTGTATCCTGATTGTAGTGGTGGTGGCACGAATCTATACATGTGATAAAATTTCATAAATCTATATACACCAAAAATAAAAAATGCAAGTAAAAACTGGTGGAATCCAAATAATAGTTTAGTTAATAGTGTTGTATCAGCTTGTTGATAATGTGGTTATGTTACATGTTATCATTAAGCCGTGTGAAGTGTACATAGGAACTCTCTGTGCTATTTTTATAATTTCTTGTATTAATTTCTTTTTTCAAATAAAAAGTAAGCCAACAAACAAAACTCCAAAACAAAACACCTGGCTTTTCTCACTCCACATCTGAGCTATGTCTAGGTATCACTGATACTCCCTATCTCATGCTTTCTTACTTGCCTTTGCCATGAAATCTGAACTGAAAAAGCGAGTAAACCAACATTTTGGGCAAAACGGTATTTCCCAAAGGGCACTAATTCAGCAGGATTTCATGTTAGGCAAGAATAAATATTCTGTGTCCAGGAATATTTGGGAAATCCTGGGTTAGCTAGGTTTTCTTACTGAGAGACACCTTTGTAGGACACAGACATACGTTGCAGATCTCCAAGAGGGGACTATAGCATATAGCAATTCTCTAAATTTTTTGTTCATAGAATTTTTTTTCCTCCTCTGAGTATCTAAAAGGACTATGGCTTTGTGTAGTTGAGAAACATTGAGCTAAAGCATTCATCAGAGAAGAGAAGAGCAAGGAGTGTGGTATCATTTTCATCTTGGAGCCAGGCATCTGGCTTCAGGCATTGGATCCTCTCAGCCCTTTGTCATGTAATGAGTATAACTCATAGGAGATGTGTAGGAAAGAAAGGGGGTCAATCTTCATCGTGTGAAGGGTCTGGGTTTTATTTTTGATTTTCCAGTTTGAGCAGAGAACTTAGAGAGAATTCTTTCTCCCCTTCTCCATTCCTCCATTCTTAGGGTTGGAGGCTCCATTCACCATCTGATGGTGGAACTGGTTGAAATAGAGAAGGACCAACAATGCACTCTGGAAGCTGAATGTGAGGGGCTGGGTCTTTGGGAAAGTGAGGTGGAGGGTCATGAGGAAGCAGATCCAGGAGGGCTATTTCCTGATGACTATAGGGTTGGCCATGTGGTGATCCTAAGTTTCTAAAGGCACCTACTCATGTGGAGAAAAGGGAGCCCTCCTACACAGCTGGTAGGAATGCAGTAAAATGTATTACTTCACACATGCCTTTGATAAGGAATTCAGGAGTGACTTAAGTGGTTCTAGGTCATGGTCCCTCATGATGCTGCAGTCTTCTGAAGGTTTGTTTGGGGCGGGATGATCTGATTCCAAGATGGCTCACTCGCTTGGCTGCCCCATACATGTTGGTGGTTGGTATGACATTTCAGTTCTTCACCATGTAGACTTCTCATAAGGCTGCTTGAGTGTTCTCACAACATGGCAGCTTGTTTCTTCCAGAACAAGTGATCCAAGAGAGAGCAAGGTAGAAACTGCAACGTCATTTATGATGTAGTCTTGGATGTTATGCCCCATCATTTCTGCAATATCCTATTCGTTACACATGTCAGCCCTATTCAGCCCTATTCAGTGTGGGAGGGGACCCGACTACACATGGCATCAATTCCAGCATGAAAGAATCACTGGGGGCCATCATGAAGGCTGGCTACAAAAACCTATAAGAGAAGATGTTAAAAAAATAAAAAACCTATAACAGAAAGAAATTACTGAAAGAACAGCCTTAAATGGATGAGAAGAGTTCTCAAATGGCTGAGTGATCATTTTCTAGAGGCTGTACCACTCTTCTTTTCCACAAGAAGTGGCATAATACCGGGGTCACAATTTGCTCATTCTTTCAACAGGCATTTATTGAGCACCTACTGTGCACCACCAGTTTGCTTAGGACCTCTGTAGAGGGAGCCCTGCAAGAGAAGCGTATCCCAGGAGCACCGTTTCAGAAACCAGACACACAAGCCCAGGAAGAAGTATCACCTTGATTCACGACCGGATGTGCATATTTACCATTCATCCTAATCATTCTTTTAAGTAGGGGTTCCAAGTAATCATACTAACCTGAACAGCACACTTCTGTCCTTTGTCTGTTTGTTGGATAATGACTTCATTTCACCTGCTCTGCTTAAATGGATTGACTCCCCTCTCCCGCCCCTCTCTCTTGTCATAATTCTTTCTGTTCCCATTTCAGTTGGAGACAGGTGCCCTCCAAACCACACTCCCCACATTTATCAAAGCTAAATAGCTTCCTGCTGCCTTCACCCATATTTCTAAAAGCAAGCTCTTCTTACCTTACACAGAGAGCCTAACCTGAGTAGGAAACTTGATTAATGCACAACTTACTTCTTCCCTCAGGTTATTTATGTCTCAGTCAAAATTCCCGGTTGCCAGCAAGAAACGGACTCGCCATCTTCAGCATAAAGGAACGGATTAGAAGGACATCAGAGTTCTCAGAATGGAGAAGTGGTTTGAAAACCAAGCTTAGGATATGGGTGGGAACTAAGGGCTTTCTGAAGGGCCAGGCAGGAGGGGCAATGGGGGTCAGTGTGCACTATGGCCACTGTGATAACACACCTACCAGGGCTCCTCCTGTCCTGACTTCACAGCCTTAAGATTCAAAATCTTGGGAAACAGCATCCATTTGGCTTGACCAAGGTCAACCCTGGCCCCAGGCTTCAGAGGTGGGAAGAAGCAAGACCTGACCCATTTTGTCTTTCCAAAAAAAAAAAAAAAAAAAAAAATGTATTTCAACACATTTACTAATTCTCTAAATAGCTCTGGTTGATTTGTCACCATGCTATTCAAATGGAAGCTCTCCATTGCTCAACGAGGAGTCGATTACTGCACCGTCCTCAGGATCCAACCAAGGCTTGTATTTTCCATTAACAAGCCCTCCGAAATGGCAAACACTCTCAAGAAGTGTTTCAATTGGATATTCTGTTAATTTACTAATAATCATCTGCTAATGCCATCTATTACAGAAAATTAGATGAATGTAGCATGAGCAGAAAAATATTGATTGCCACCCTCTGAATTTTTAATATGAGTGTCTGATTTATAAATCAAACCACTTCATTAATTACAGTAGCAAGGCAGTCTCTCAATTCAAGCTATGGTGCTGAGGATCACTGACTTTCTCATCAGCAATATTAGGTAATAACGATTCATTAACATGAGTTTCGTCCCTGGTCCAGGTTGTGTGTCCTGCTGTAGCAAAGAGCCTCATGCTTGCTGGGTTTGTAGTTATCTTTCTATGGCCCATCCTTCATCTTTCATTCTCAATCTACTTGCCCATTTTGGCCAAATGAGCATCTTCCACAGGTTGACCTCTACCTTCCCCAGGGTCTTATAACCTCATTCAGAAAAGTATTTGGTTCTTGTTGGGTCAAAGGGCCTCTGATTGTCCAAGTGTCTTTCCCCCCAGACCTAGCCCCAGCTTGGTATGTAGCAGAGGCACAATTAGTTACTTGTTGAATGTTTGAAAGAATAAGTGAACAAATGCTATTTTCCAAGCATCTTCCACAGTGATTATCCTGTTCCATCTTTCGAAACACTCCCAGAAGTGGAGAAAATATGGCCTTGTTGATCAGAAGCTCAGGTTCTGGAGTCAGACAGCATCTTATCTTTGCTATATACTAGCTACGTGGTCTTCTGTTTCTTCATTAATAAAATGGGAATAATCAGACTCCCTATCTCACAGGGTTTACTTTGTGGGTGCCCTGTGGGGAGGGCAGGACCAGCCTCCCCCAACCCAAAATTGTTTCAGATGGGTGTGTCTGGGCTTTCTTATCGGCTTGCCCAGAGGGGGACAAAGGGAAACGGGAATGGTGGGGGCTTGAAAGCTGTCAGTGGTCAAACATAAAAGATGGAGTCTGACTCTTTATTGTAGGACTGTGGTGAGAAAATATCTGCTTAAAGCACTTAGCATAGTGTAGGGTATAGTGTTTCATAAATGGATTATTAATGCAATGATGGTTTAATCCTTTTAAAAAGCTTTTGCATCTGTTATCCCATTTTCTCTTTATATCAACCCAAGCAATTGAGAGACCTGGTCAGAAGAAGTAGATCTGGTACAACAGAAGCATTCAACAAATGACAGCTGTTAACCTCAGCATCACCATTCCCGTCATTATCGCCAGCTTTACCGTCGTCACCATCACCACCGTCACCACCATCGTCATCATCACCATAGTTACTGCCACATCATCAGCAGCAGCACCACCAACACAATGACCAGCATCATCACCACCAGCGCCCCCATGGTTATCACCAGCAGAAGCAGCATCATCACATCACTATCTCCATCATCATCATCACCGTCATCATCAGATTTCTCTTAGATTATCTACTTTCTTAGGTCGCAGAAGTATATTTTCTCTGTTGCTGCAGACCAGATGACATGAGCTATTAGTAACAACAACAACAACAAAATACAGGCTCACCCGGCTTAAAAATAATTAGTGTCTCAGTTAGCAAGAAGTCCAAGAAGGGTGATCCTTGGGGGCTCAAAGACATCGTTAAAGACCCTGGTTCTTTTCTCCTCTGCCGTCATCACCGCATTACCAGGTTCTCAGGCGGTTCACGAGGCGAAGCTGCAGGAGCATCAACAACCACACACAGAAATGTGTGTTTCGGCAGAAACAGATTATCCTCTTTAATGTGGGTGGGCCTCACCTAATCAACTGAAGGCCTTAATAGAATAAAGCTGAACCTCCTCTGAGCAGGAAGGAATTCTGCCAGCAGACTGCCTTTGGACTTGAACTTCAACTCTTCCCTGAGTCTCTAGCCTGCCAATATACCCTGCAAGTTTTGAACTTACCAAGCCTCTGCAGATGCATCATTCCATTCCTTTTAATAAATCTCTCCCTCTCTCTATACATGCTTCTTGTCGGTTCTCTTTTTCTAGAGAACTCTGACTAGTACTTTGGGCTACGTCTGAATCTTCTTTTGTGGGCAGGAGGTGAGGATAGTCTTAGAGCACATTAACAGTTAATTGTGACGATGGCACAGGTAGAAAGATTCTGGAAACTGCATTTTGCTTCCTGTAGCTGCAGGTCAGATTTACTGCCCTGAGCAGATTCTTTCCTGGGTAGACATTGAACATGCAGCCAGCTTCATAGAACACCAGAGACATTGGGTCCTTCCTACTCTTTGTGTCCCTAACCCAGTGATAACCCCTGAGGGCCCAATCTTGGCTCTAGATCAGTGGTTCTCAATACAGGTGATTTTGTCCCCTGGGGACATTTGGCAAAGTCTGCAGACATTTTTGGTTAGCACAACTGGGAAGCGGGTGATGTGACTGTTATCTCTCTAGGAGGTAAATTTCAGGGATGTGGCTAAGCATCCTACAAGGCACAGGACAGCCCCATAGCCACCCCCTGACAAAGAATTGTCTGGCCCAAATGTCAGTTGTGTCAAGATTGAGAAACTCTGATCTAGATAATTAACTAACAAATAAAGCAGGCCTTCCTTTCAACTCTTCTCTTCCAAGCGATGGCTGTTCTCTCTCTCTTTCTGTCTCTGTCTCTCCCCTTCCTGCCTTTCTTGCTCTCTCTCTCCTCTCTGTCCCTGTCTCTGTGTCTGTCTGTCTGTCTCTCTCTCACATACACACAGTCTCTTTTTGTAGTGTTACTTTATAAGTTGAGAGAATTATGACAGAGACAGAAAAGACAGCATTTATTTCACTGTATCTCTGTCCTCTAACACCTCAGCACTCACAGCTCCGAGCCTCTGGTGCCCCAGCATAAAATTTGTGAGATTTAAACATATACTAGGAGATGCCTTGTAAAACATACAGAATATGATCTGACAAGGTCCTTTCCCAATGCCGTACTCCACACAAAATCTCCAGGCAGTAATTCAGTTTCAGGGCTTTTCTCCTCTTAAAAGAGGTGTGTGACGCCACCCAGGCCCTGTGCTGAAGCGCAGTCTTGTAGTTAACACTGGGCATTTCCTTCTCTGGGTAATGGATTTTATTCAGCCAAAAATGGGCATTAAAGTGATTTTAAGCAGACACCATTGTTTTTAATGATGGTTTTGTTTGCCTTGGAAAATGTGAGATGTTGTTGCATAATGATAATAACCATTAACTTTGGGTTTATTCTGGGTTTAATGGATTATTATAATGCTGAGGAAAATTATTTTCCAATAAATGTTAAATTTCATTTTTTCTCTGCCTCCTCTCTGTTTGCCACATGTTCAGTGTTTTCTTCTTCTGCTTTAAAAATGCGTAGACCCCAGATAAATGGGCTGACAAAGCCTGCTGTGTTTTCTTTACTATTTCTCATTCTTGAAAAAAAAAATCCCATGTTAATTTTTAGTTTGCATTAGGGAAAAGGAATGGTATTCAGTATCTTTCCTTAATAGGAGAAGTTTGGTGACTTTTTCTTAATAGAAGTTCCATTTCTGTGAGGCTCACATGCATCAAAACTTGGCCATTTCCAAAAAGCACATGAAAAGTTGCTGGACCTTGCTAATTATCAGGTAATTATCAGAGAAATACAAATCAAAACTACAATGAGGTATCACCTCACACTGGTCAGAATGGCCATCATCAAAAAGTCTACAAACAATAAATGCTGGAGAGGGTGCGGAGAAAAGGGAATCCTCCTACACTGCTGGTGGGAATGTAAATTGGTACAACCACTATGGAGAACAGTATGGAGGTTTCTTAAAAAACTAACAATAGAACTACCATATGATCCAGCAATCCCACTCCTGGGCACGAATCTGGAGGAAACCATAATTCGACAAGATACATGCACTCCAATGTTCACTGCAGCACTATTTACAATAGCCAAGACATGGAAACATCCTAAAGGTCCATCGACAACAAGAGTAATGGATAAAGAAGATGTGGTACATATATATATAATGGAATATTACTCAGCCACAAAAAAGAATGAAATAATGCCATTTGCAGCAACATGGACGGACCTAGAGACTATCATAGTAAGTGAAGTAAGTCAGACAGAGAAAGACAAATATCATATGATATCACTCATAAGTGGAATCTAATTAAAAAAATAATATAAATGAACTTATTTACAAAAAAGAAATAGACTCACAGATTTCGAAAACAAACCTATGGTTACCAAAGGGGAAGCATGGTGGGGGTGGGGAGGGATAAATTAGCAGCTTGGGATTAACATACACACGCTACTATATATAAAATAGATAACCGACAAGGACCTACTGTATAGGACAGGGAATAATTCTACTCAATATTCTGTAATAACCTAAATGGGAAAAGAATCTGAAAAAGAATGAATATGTGTCTAAGTATAACTGAATAACTCTGCTGTACACCTGAAACAAAGACAACATTGTAAACCAACTATACTTCAACAACAACAACAAAAACCTGTAGTTTATATGCCAATTTTTTTTTTCAGGGGAATTCCACCTTCTTCACATGCTTTGAGCCAGATTTCTATGCTAAAGATGTTACCTGAAATTAAATTAGTTGTGTTTTAACTTTTCATTTATTTTACCTTAATTCTAGATGTCATTTTATAAATGTTAGATCTACCACTTCCTAGCTCTCGGACTTGGAGCAAAACACTTAACTTCTGCGAAGCCTCAGTTTTCTCATCTCTAAAAAGGGCCTAACAATAGTACCAACCTCACAGGGTTGTTACTAAGATTCAAGGCACACGTAAAGTTTATATTAGCATTCAGTAATTGTCAGCTATTATTATTGTTACTATTTTGGAATATAAGTGGTAACCTTGAGAGCACTTTAGCTACGTAGACAAGCTGGGCCATACTTTGCCCTTCAAGGTGGTCATATTATTCCCCTGATGTTGATTTATTTGTGAAGAGGTCAGCCCTGTGGTCCGATGGATCCACTAGTGTGATGACTACTTAGACCCTGCTCAAGGGGAAGATCTGGTGAAGATTCGTGAAGGTTTTGGTTTGTTCTACAAAAAATGTCTACATGTCTATTATTTTAATAAAAATCTGAATGATAAAAAAAATTGGCCATTTCCACAGAATTCTCAAGTTCAACCTGATGGATTGTAATGGCTTTGTTCACCAATGTCAGTCCTTTCTAATTCATGGATTACTCATTGCAGGGGCAGGGAAGAAATCTATTGAGGGCTGGGACTGTTTTAGAAGGGCTTTCGGCACCAGCCAGATCTCCCCGTCACATTGGCTACGGGTTCTGGGTGGTGGCTTACAGTTTTCAAAATGGGTTTGAGGAAATACTCAGCGTTCTGCATGATTTCTCCCCCTTACCCAGTGCCTCCCCTGCTTCCCTATGTGAGGCGAATCGCTGAATGCTTCTGTGGAACAGTCAGGGGCCTAAAAGTCAACTCCTAGGATGAAATAACCAACACTCATTCAGGGAATGATTGCTGAGCACCTACTACGGTCAGGTCCAACGCCCCAGAGACACAAGGGCCCCGACCCCAAGATCACCGTCTTGACAGCCTTGACAAACTCTCTTTAGCCCTAGGGTGCTGAACTAACACTAAAGACGGGGATGCCGAACGTGACTCAGAGCAGCAGAGGTCTTACCCAGTTTACCCAGTATCCAAATTCACCCACAATTTTAAGAACGTAAGTTCTCACCAGGTATGAGCGGAGCCAGGAGAGGCCGGGGACCACCGGTGCCGTCCCCAGACCCCCTCTTGCTACAGTAGAATTCTCCTCTTCCAGATTAAACGAACGAACTCTCTAAGCAATGTCAGCTGGGGCAACGCTTACCGGTTAGGGAGCCGTTCCGGTCACGAAGCATTTCCGTGTTATAATCCGGTAAGTTCAAAGGGTAGTGACATCTTACAGGAGGCCAAGCCCATAAATCCACAGATTCCACATTTGTTTGCCGTAAGTAACCCAGACACCTCAGTTACATCCTGCTGAAAGCCCTTCATGGGTGAGGACTCTCTCCTTGTAAATATCACCTGTGTTTTCCAGAAGGTCAGTCAGAAGCACGTTTGCCAGGGGGTTTGATTATGCTTTCCTTTCTGTCCCGAGGTGTCTCTTGAACTGGGAGAGGCAGGACAGCGGGTCCTGCTCACGGGTCCGTCCCAGGTGCCCCCACTGATGAGCAGCACTTGCTGCAGGTGGATGTGGATGTGGAGGGGGCGGGGCGGGCCGCAGGTGTGTGGCTCCCAGCATCTCTGAACAAGCCGGTCCTGCTCACGTGAGGCCTTGAGGGAGCAGTGCGTGGTCAGAGTCATGACTGGGTGTGGGCGAGAAGAGACTCAGACCAGCGTCCCCGGGCTCCAGGGCTTTCCACTCATACTCTGGTATATGTCACTGGTTACAAGTTCAGACTCTGGAGTGAAAAAAACAGGTGTTCTCTACTCCGCACCAGGCTCTTGATCTTGATCTCGCCGAGGCTCCCGAGCCTTTAGAAATCCAGAAAGGGGGAGGACATTGCCAGTCCCTGTGTTTCCAGGGCTTACTCTGGGCCACATGCTGGGCTGAGTGCTTCATACCTTCATACTACCTGAACTAATACTCCCCACTCTCCTGGGACCAGGTGGGGTCTAACTGTTATCCTCATTTTGCAGACAGGGAAACTGAGGCCCAGGGAGGTTAAGTGACTCACCCACGGCCACGTATCTTAAGTATGCGGAGGGTGTAGTCAAAGCCAGACACACTCTTGACGGGGGCGATTCAGCCACGCACCTGGTTTGATGAGAGGGACTGCCTTTGCCAAAGCGGCTTCATCAAGGACCCCAGCAGCCACCTCCAGCCCCTCTTTCTCCCTAAAGTGAACAGGATGAGTTTTCGCGTGGCTGCTCTTCATTTCCTGTCCGACGGAGTGTGAACGGCTGTTATAAATAAAAAGCAAGGTTTGTCAAGCAAATTGAAGGAAAAACGATGTAAAGTGTAAGCGAAGAGTTGAGAGTGGATTTTTCATGTAAGGCCACTGTGTTGAAGCAACATTAATACCAGTTTGCTGGCAAAAATCCATGTTTGTCCGACGGCCACCTAACACATGGCGCCACTCCTTAGTGGGATCAGGTAGCACTAAGAGCAGCCTGGTGAAAATGGAACAGGCTCTGGCCTCCAAACCTGTCAGGACCCCTGGGACCCTAGCCCAGTGCCTTTACCTGCCCCCCTCCCCTCTGCAGGCTTCTGCTTCTCTACCTGTTGGATGAGATGGCCCTGAGCAGGCTGGCCAAGTCCCGCCAGCTCTGACCTGCTATGTGGCCATTTCCTCTGTTGGCCCTTCAGTAGCATCTGATACCATTTTGGGAACACAGGTGTCTCGCAAAGATTACAGGGAGTGGCTCTATTTTTTTGGATTCTTGATCCCTTTGGGAATCTAATGAAAACTACAGATCCTCTTCCGGGCAAAATCTACTTATAGACAACATTTGACTCACAATTTCAGGAGATTCCTAGAACCTTCCCCCAGTGCTCATGGATTTCAGGTTAAGAAACACTAGTGTTAGGCAACTGTATGCATGCAATTTGAATACAGAAGCACAAAAAATTGGGTTCAGAAATGCATTGCAGGGCTTCCCTGGTGGCGCAGTGGTTGAGAGTCCGCCTGCCGATGCAGGGGACATGGGTTCGTGCCCCGGTCCGGGAGGATCCCACATGCCGCGGAGCGGCTGGGCCCGTGAGCCATGGCCACTGAGCCTGCGCGTCCGGAGCCTGTGCTCTGCAACGGGAGAGGCCACAACAGTGAGAGGCCTGTGTCCCGCAAAAAAAAAAAAAAAAAAAAAAAAGAAATGCATTTCAGGG
>NC_041231.1:35373996-35392324 GCF_002837175.3 Physeter macrocephalus | reverse complement strand
AAAAAAAAAAAAAAAAAAAAAAAAAAAAAAAAAAAAAAAAAAAGAAATGCATTTCAGGGGGCTTCCCTGGTGGTGCAGTGGTTAAGAATCCACTTGCCAGTGCAGGGGACACGGGTTCAAGCCCTGGTCCGGGAAGTTCCCACATGCCGCGGAGCAAGTGAGCTCATGCACCCACCACAACTACTGAGCCTGCGCTCTAGGGCCTGGGAGCCACAAGTACTGAGCCCTCGAGACACAACTACTGCAGCCCATGCCTAGAGCCCGTGCTCCTCAACAAGAGAAGCCACCGCAATGAGAAGCCCGCACACCGCAACGAAGACCCAACACAGCCAAAAAAAAAGAGAAATGCAATGCATGCATAAAATAGGAACAGAGTTTCCCCAAACTCCCTGTTGTGGTGGGCAGTTTCTTGGATGGCTCCCAGTGACCCCTGCTCCCTGGTGCTCATGCTCTGTGTAATCCCCTCCTCTTGAGGGTGATCTGGGCCCAGTGGCTTGCTTCTGATGCACAGAATGCGACAAGAGTGGACGAATGTCACTTTGGAGATCAAGTTATAAAGACTCTGGCTTCTACCTTGTCACCCTCTATTGCTCTGTCACTTGCTCTCTCTGATAGAAGCTGGCTGCCACATTGTGAGCTGTCCTGTGGAGAGACCCATGTGGCCAGGAGCCAGCCGATAGCCAGTGAAGAACTGAGGCCCTCAGTCCAATGGCTCACGAGCAACTAAATCCTGCCAACAGTCACGTGAGTGAGTGTGGAAGCAGATCTTCCCTCAGTCCAGCTTTAAGATAAGACTTAAGATGAGACCATAGTTCCAGCTGACACCTTGATTGCAGCCTTGTGAGGCAAAGGCCCTTAGCTAAGCTGTGCCTGAGTTCCTGACCATAAGAATGTTTACTGTTTTAAGCTACCAAGTTTTGGGTAGCTTCACTCAGCATTACAGCTACCAATTTGTTATACAGCAACAGATAGCTAATAGGTTCACAGTCTAATACCAGGTGCAAAATACCATACAAAGCCCAGGAATCGTCTGAGAGGAACGCTCAGCGGACTCTGTGCACTTAAGAAGCATGAAAGCAGCATATGTCTTGAGATCCCAGGCTGGGGGCAGCAGATGACCTTAACTCTACCAGGGTCCCATGCCAACCAGCCACTGCCAAAGCCACGCCTCCCATTGGTGTCTGAGATCTTCTGACTTTTCCTTTTCAGGCTCTGGCTCTGTTCTATGGCCAAACACAAAAGAAAAAGAAATTTCAGCATTACAATGGATGAAGTGATCATCAATTCATCTCCCTGGGGCAGATGTTCTGTTGCCACAGAGAAGAGGTGACCTTTGCTCACCCCGTGGATGTGACATGTGATTTCTTTTGGCTCCCCGGTCGGCCTGCGGGAGTCATGTCATAAGAAGCCAAGAGGCTGCAGTCTGGACAAATGGCTCTGGGCAAACTGGCAGCTGTGATGAAGGACAGGTCGTCCAGAGGTTGGTCATGCCAAGCTGGATAACCATCAGAGTACAAATCACGACAGCAGGAAGATATGACGTCAGCCACCATAAAGCACGGAAACAGCCAGTAAGTCTTGCACCGTTGCTGTGGGGCAAGGGGGTGATGCCTGAGAATGATAGCACAGGTGCGGTGAAGCCTCCATTAATTTTTAAACTTTTCTGACCCTGGGGCTTTACATACTGACAAGAAGGAAGCCATTTTCCACATCATCGGCTGGCTGTTGTCCTGTGAGTAGTAGGAAGACTTGTGAAGGAGGGAGAGGCACCGTGCACCTTCCTGTAGTGTCTTCGAGGGCACCTGCATTTCAACAGGGGACGCTTAGGGCCAGGAAAAAAAATTAAGATTGAAGGGAAAGGAGCTGCAAAAGTTGTTCTTGATTCATCAGCGTCTCTCCTCTTGGTTCCAGAAATCATCACCACTCAGAGTTGCCCATGAATCAGCTGGGGAAAATTGGGGGATCAGTTAGGAGCTGTACGCTCGTAAAGAAACTTGATCACGGTGCTTAACTCAATAAAATTGAGGTTCTGAACCTTTTTCGAACCATGACCTCCTTTGGCAGTCAGGAGAATTCTGTGGAAGAATGTTTTTACATGCATAAAATAAATAAAATAAAATAAAATAAAATAGACTGTGAAGGAAACCAATTAATTGAAATAGTTATCAAATATTTTTAAAACTCCAAAGTTGGGATATAGTAATATACGTGCTTTTCAAACTAATTCATTAAGTATCTAGATCAAGCAGTGAGTCTAATAACAAACCAGCAGAATTTCAAAATAGTGATAACTGTAAGTGATAAATCAAGATAAAGGCAATAACTGTAATGCTGAATGAAAACAACTGTGATTTCTAGTGACAAAGTCTACAGGCATTGCTGATACTACACCAGTCTGTTGCCCACATTCATAATGGAAGGGAATGCTTAATCTCAGTTTGAGGTTTGTAAAAATGATATAGCATTTCCCCCTCTCAAGTTCATAAAACCCTGAATTCTTTCCAAGGATGGTTTGGGATCTGTAAACCCAGAAAAATAGGATTATTCTTCTCACGCCGTAATATGTTCTAGAGGTTGTGGTCCAGGGCTGGTGCAGCTGCTCAAGGAAGAATCAAGCGCTCTGATATCCTCAGCATGTGACTTTCACCCTCATGGTTGCAAAATGGCTGTGGCATCTCCAGGCATTACTTCTGCATTTCAGTTAGGAAGAAGAGGGAATAAGAAGAGAAAAAAAGGTGTATGCCAGCTGAGTCTGTCCCTTGTTATCAGGAAAACAACAGTTTTCCTGGAAGCCCCACTCTCTTTGCTTCAGTTGACACCTCATTAGCCAGAATTGGTCATCTACAGCAACTTGGGAATCTGGGGAGGGAGTATTCTAACACTGCTGCTCAAACCACAGTGTTGTTAGTAAGATGAAGGGGAGGAGGTTATTGGGTAGAACAGCCAATGTTGCCTACGACTGATGTCTGACTTAATAAGTTTTCTTCTCATAGCTTCTCATTTCCACCATTCCCATTTGGATTAGTTATAGAGGAATTCAAGGTTGGCCTCATTCATTTAGTTATTCATTCGTATGTTCATTCACTACTTAATTGAAGGCCAATTTTGTGCCTGGTCTTGTTAGGCACTGGATCAACTGTGTTGAACAAAACAGCCAAGGCCTGGGGGCCCTCGGATCCTACAGTCTAGAGTGGGGGAGAGATGATAAGAAATGTAGCGAGATTACAAAATTCACTAATGCTACCCCCAGATGGGGAAGGAAATACCACTTCTTTATTTCCTGTAACCCACCTGATCTTTCCCATAACCTCCTTCTGCTGGGGAGGAATGAACCTTGAAGGAGCCCCTTAATAATATCTCAGGCTCTTATGGTTTCAATGGTCTCTTTTCAGTTTAAGTATGCAGTTTGTTCAAATTTCATCTGCCCCTGACAAGATTCCCAACTGGCTCCCACCAGTGGGAAGGTGGAAACAGCAGGACCCCACCATATAACTGAAATGGTACTCCTGACGCCTCCTGACCTTCCGGTCTGTACCCTGTGTCCACTCTTGTACATCTAGCGCCTCGGCTTTGGGACAGATCAGCCCGAGAGCTGATTCCACCCAGAGCGGTGAATGTGAAGTGGGCAAGGCCCCTGCCCCAGGGGCACTGCCACCTGCCACGACACATCCTCATTTTGAGGCCTTGGCCCAGAGGAGAAGCCCCACCTTGACCGCTCTACCTGTTCCCTTTGTCCCCCTCAATGGCCTGCACGGAAGGGGTGGGTACTCTACTTCTTTTCTGTCACATCCCCAGTCCTTCCTATCCTGGCAACGTGGGAACACTCTGGTCCCATCCCCGAACTGGTCTTGGTATGCTAAGGAAGATCATGTTAATTAGAAATATTGGTCTCTTCCACCTGCAAAGCCAAGCCAAGTAGGCTCAGATGAGTTTTAGCATTCTCAGCAAGATGATGATACTGAAAGCCAGGATCTCAGGAGCAGGATTTAGATGTGTACGTGTATGTACGAGTGGGTGTGCATTGGCAAGAGGGGGTGAATGGGGATTAAAAGACATTGCTTTGCTGTTTATGGTATATCACCCCTATTACTCAAGGAAATAGTGTTTAGAAACTGTGACTCTTTTTATGGGTGTGCTGGTACACCTGGCACAATTGCTTCTAATACAAATTCAATTAATTGATAAACAAGGAGGTAGGGCAATGTTCTGATTAATTTTCTGGTTAAACAAGGATGAACTTGACTTCCTTTCTCTTCCATAATTGTATTGAAGAATCCTTAAAAAATGTTTGCCTGCCCTCCCTGTTCCCTCTCCCTTTGCTGTGGGGGCTCTGAAGTCACCAGCCTGTGGATGGAGATGAGGATGGAAACCGGGCTAAGGGCAGCTGCTCCCAGCCCTTCTTGGGAAAGCTGCTTTTTTGACTGTTTTCCTGATGCAAACTAATTTTGCCATGTGCCCCTTTATCCTGAGTTAGACAAAATTATGTTCCCAGTGAGTTGAGTTCTAGTGACTCCATGTCCTACTTACACTGTCAGTTCCGTGCAGGTGGGGACAGCATGTATCTCGTGCACCAGATTAGGGCCTACTTGGCACACAGGAGACGCCTCATCATATTATTTAAATGAATGAATGAATGAAAAGTATAATGACTTGTGTTACCAAATAGTCCACCCTACGGGCATGGAAGACCTTGTGCTCTGCCCAGATTTTTCAGCTGCAATCCTTCAGGTGTCTTTGTTTCAATAGCTCTGTTTGATAAAATGGAATCTCACCTGATTGGGGCTGGGCTGAAGAACCAGTTTCCATCCGACTCTCTTTCCCCCATTACATTCATGGTTTGGGAGCTCACATCTCCCCAGAAGAGCTGGAACTCAGGGCTTGGCTTCTCTCTCCCCAAGAACCAGATCAGGCTTCTCTGTGTTATTTCTATTGGGTATGAGACTGTGAAGCACAGTGGTTAGGACCATGGGATCTGGAGCCAGATAGAGTCCATGTCCCAGTAGAGACCACAGGGAGCTCTCCCCCTCCATCACTACCTGCAAGCCACTCTGGCCTTCCCCCTGCCCTTGAGCATGCTAAGTGCAGTCCTGTCTCTACAGCTGTACACCAGCTGTTTCCTCTACCTGGAAACCTTTCCCCAGAGATGCCCCCTCCTCAGCATTCAAATCTCTGGTCGTATGTCTCCTCAGAGGGGCTTTCCTGACCTTCCTCTCAAGTGGAAGCCCCCTTCCCTGGGAGTTCCTCTCTAACTGGTTCTCTTCCAGTACATTTCCCCCTGTGCTGTGGTCCATGTGTTTATGTGGATGCTCCCCTAGGATGCAAGCATCCTGAGGACAGGGGCTCTGACTTTCTTGTTCTCTGTTGACACCCCAGCGCTCAGAACGGGGCCTGGTACACAGCAGGCATTCAAAACCTATTTGTTGAAATGAATGGAGGAATGAATAAACTTGTTTAAGCTCTTCCAGCCTCAGTTTCCTCATCTATCAAATGACTATAAAAGTAACTTAGAGGGTTGTCATGAAGATTAATTGAGCTCACATGTGAAGGTGATGGCCTTGATATGAGTTCTTGATACGAGATGGTGAATTTGAAGACTTCATTGGCCACCTAAAACTTTCTGGGCTCCAAGAGTCGGTAAGATAACTCCACACCTTATCAACAGCTCTGACTTTTAGCTCTGTGGTGTGCAGAGGCCGAAGAAACATTCCTGAAAACAATGAAATGGCTTAAAGACAGTGCTGCCACTTGCACATTGTTATTTCAAGCTGGTGCTTTGAGGGGTTTGGAAACAATCTACTGGAAGGCATTGCTCCAGCTAGGCATTACAGCACAGACTATAATTTCACTGTAAATGTGTCTTTTCTCTTTAAGCAGAGGGTCATTAAGTTTAACAATGTCAAAGTGCTTTCCGTGTTACATACAACTTAATTAGTGCACACAGTCATATTAAACAGCCCACTTGCACCGAGAAATATATTTATACTTCTTTTTCCTTGGCTTATACCGATTCACGCCACAACACATCATAAATGTAAATTGCGAAGGACTAATTATTTGCTCCTAAAGAAAGGAGGGACTTGAGACCTGCTTGGCTGGAAGGGAGGACTGGGGCGGGGGTGTGTGGTGGGGAGAAGGGCTTCGTGGAAATCTCATTTTCTTAAGAAACGTTTCCCAGATTCTAGGCTGGGTTGAGTACCCTACTTTTCTCTCCAACAGCCCTTTTCTTTCAACACTTGCATCCCGTAGGCTTGTTTATTGTCTGTCTCCCCGACTAGATGTGAGTTCCAAGATGGCAGATGTGGGACTGTCTCAGTAACTACTGTCTTCCTACCCCTCACACAGTGTCAGGCGGATCTGAGATGCTCAATAACCATATAAATCTATTCCAACAAATGTTTATTAAGCACCTTCTTTGGGCCAGGAATTCTGTGATTGTGTGTGTGTTGGGGGAGGGGATGGTTACAATAGTCATCAAAAACAGAGTTACTGACCTCATTTACAGTCAAGATGAGGAGATAGATACTAAATATTAAAACAAAATTACAGCCGTGATAAGGTACTTAGGGCGATGAGTGTCTATTCTGGGAGTCTGACCTAGTCGGGGAGCTCAGGGAGGTTTTTCACAAAGAAGTGAGGTTTAAGCTGAGATGTGAAGGATGTGTGAGCATTAACATGCTGAAGAGGGGAGGGAGCAAGCAGGGGCAAAGGCCCAGGGGCAGAGGAACCCAGACACAAGGACGAGAAACATCAGGCAGGTCAGGGTGGCTGGAGAGAGAGGGGTCATGTGACTCAGATGAGTCTTGGGGTGGGGGTGGGACTATATCACATAAACTTTAATAGCCATGACACACACAGTATTTTGTTGATTGAATGAAGGGATTTTTTTCCTTGGGACCGCGGTTAATTTCTAAATTCTTTTCTTTCAGAGAACCAGGGCAGGAGTCCCAAGTGGAGACCGCCATGCTCTGGCCACGTGATGGCTGATGGCATTTTTCTGAGATTGTTGCAACAATAGCTCCCATCTCTCCTGCTCTTCTGCAGTGTGACCTTGCCACAGCTCCCTTGAACCTGGGCTGGCCTGACCTGTAACCAACAGAATACAGTGGGAGAGGAGCCATGTGACTTGTGAGACTAGCTCAGAAAAGATCGTGCGGCTTTCACCCAGGTCTCGTGGAGCATTTGCTTTCTGGATGTTCCCTCTTGGGAAGGACCAAGCCATGTGGAGAGGTCACACGCAGATGCTCTGGTCAATAGTCCCACTTAAAGCCCAGCCCTCAAGTCACCCCACGTGGGGCACCAGACATGTGCACGAAGAAGCCTCCAGATGATTCCAGTCACAGATTTCTGGTCACCTCCACCCTTTTGAGCCTTTCTACCTGAGGCCCTTGACGTTGTGAAGCTGAGTGAAGCTATCCAGCTGACCCATCTGAATTTCTGACCCACGGACTCCGTGAGCATAGTGCCCTGGCTGTGGTTTTATACCACGTAGGGTTGGGGTAGCTTGGTACGCAGCAGCAGGGAAACAGAACACATGTCCAGGGAGACATGATAGGCAATTTTGCCAAGGGCAGTGGGGTGGCAGCTACAGCTCCCTGGACACCTAAGGTCAGACTGGAACTCAGAGCTTCTGCTCAGAGGACGCTAATTCTGCTTTGTAATGGGGCAGACGACCTGAGAGATATCATCTCCAACTCAAAAGCCCACCCCTCCCATTTCGGGCAGGGCCAAGGCAGCAGGGGACATTGAGTAAACAGGCCACTCTCTCAGAGCTCTTTCTTACCTTACTCCAGGTGTGAAAGTCACACACTGGCTGTGACTGTCCGCCCGAGTCCTGATTTAATTGTTTGTTTGGGATCAGTTGTTTTTGAAAGATCCTCTAGCTGATGCATACTGCTGGTATTTTGCCAAGAGAGATAAACAGTCTCAGTTGGTACTGCAGTTGGATTCAGTGTTAGCAAAATATGGCAGCTGCCTCCCAGGAGGGCCCTGGAAATATAGGGGGGTCTGATTTCAACTCACCTTTCGAATCTCTACTGGGTCAAGCTTGGTGAGGTGCAGCTGCCACGTTTGCTGTCACATTCGTCACCATGGAATCAGGCGTCTAAACCCTCAAACCGTTGCGCTCCCTAAAACACATGCTGGTGAGAGACTCTTCTTGATCACCTCAAACACTAGTGATTGTTCTTTTCAACTGAAATATGGAAACAAAACCCAATGCTAAGGAAATGTTCGCTTTTGTGGTCTTTAAAAATGTTATGAATTAAATTGAAAATCGAAATTACTTAGCACAATAATAAATGTTTACTGAGTGCTGTTATTTTGCACATCAGGTGGTAAAGCTGTAACTGTGAATAAATTGCTTATAATAAGATTTCTCTCCATTTAATGCTGTAGTGGCAGATGGGTTAATAAATATGCAACACTTTGTACTGACATTTGCAATTTTAGAGAGGTAAAGGCTTTCCCCCTCTCTTTCACACACACAAAATGCACAATCATCCAATATTACATTTTTTAACGGAAAAACTTAACTCATGGAATGGAAATAGCTTTCTGCTTTCAACAGTTTTACTACTTTAGCAACAGTTATCATGTGAAAGAACACATAAGCTGGTACTTAGGTTCTCTCTTCACAAGAACCTTTTCCTTCTTTTTTGGAAACTTCTCTGACTTTAAATTGGGGGAGCATTCTTGAACCTCAATTGGTGATTAAAGTGGGTATTGATAAGTAGCAATTTATTCCATGGTCCTGTTTGCTTGATAGGATGTGAGCCACGGTAAGGATTGGACTGTGGTGACAGGCAGGTCCCTGCCCCCCATTAGCTGGGTGACCTTGGGCAGATCCCATTCTGTCTCTGGTCCTCAGTTTTTGCATTTGCCAAGTGGAGTGTAAGTGGTATTGTCCCCTTAGGGTTAGCGTGAGGGTTAAATAATGCAAGTAATACCTGGTCCATGGTAGTCTCAATGACTGTTCATTTTCATTATGGTTAAGGTGGCGGAGTGGGGTAGACTTTAATGAGAACCCCTTTTTATGAGAAGGGACGGCTACAGCCAAAAGAAATGCTGGTGACATCTAACGGGAGAGACAGGCTCCGAGGCACGTTTTTGTTGTTGTTCTGGGGTATCTAATGTGGATATAGGGCAGACAGTCACTCACTGGGTTTGGGGAAGTAGCACAGCTACAAACTCTTTGGTGCAGGAGGCTGTGGTTTAATCCCTTTGAGAGGAGGTGCTCCCTGATGTAGAGAGGACTGGGGGATTGTCAGGGTGGTCTTTGGGGGTCAGGAAGCTCTTCCTCTTCCCCAAGGGGGTCTGCTCAGGTCTGGGAGCTCCCCCAAGCTCATTTGTTGGCCTGCAGGTGGTGAGAATAGTAACTAAAAGCCTGGGAGCAGCAATGGATGGGATCTGGGGATCAACGCCAGCAAGCAGCCAACTGAGCTGGTTTGTTGGAGCCTGCAAGCCGTGTTCAGGGAGTCCCAGGAAGAGCTAGGCCACATTTTGATGGGGTGAGAGGACCAGAGGTTCTGCTACTGTTATCCTGGAGGGGACTACAGAACTATTAAACATGTATATTATCTTATTATCAATGACAATTATGCCAGTTATAGTTTGGAAGGTTCTAGCACTCTTAGAAGTCCAAATAATTGCTTTAAATTCACCACTTTCAGACTAAAACATAGTTATCTATATTTTTATCATAGACACAAAGAGAGACTTTCCTTCCTGCAATGTCCTCAACTTCTTTTATTCATCAGGAGGGCAGATCAATGAAAGTTCCTTAGCTGATTTTGAGAGTTAGGGAGGGAGTCACTGATTAGGGGTTTGGGTTGGGATCTGAGGATTTCAATACCATTTTAGCCTCAGGATTCACTGAGGAAGGCACATGACATCTTCAGAAGAATAACTGTATAAGGTAAATAACTGGAATTTCTCCAGAGATGAGATTCTTGGTTCCAACAGTGTCTCAGGGAGAACGAGGTTATGCTGCAGAAACAACCCTCAACTCTAAGCTCAGAACAATGAAGGCTTATTTCTTGCCCTCACTTCATGTTCATAGTCTCTCAAGGACCCAGGCTGACAGAGCGATGCAGATCTCCATGCTAGGAAAGCAAGAAAAATGCCTAGTGGGAAAGTGACCCATCACTTCCACTCGCAGCTCATCAATCAGAAGAGATGATTTGGTGCCCCCTAACCCCAGCGGGGACAGGAAGTGCAGCCCTTCCATTCTGGGCGGCAAAGAGCTGGAAATATTGGTGAGCTGTATTCGTGACAACCAGAGTCCACCCCTCCGCTCAACAAACGTTTGGTCCATACTCCAACCTGCAGGCAGAATACACTCACCCTCTCCCCACGGAAGACATTCCCCAAGTCTCATCCTATCGTGGTGTCCAGCTTAAACAGCAGGATCTTGGGATAACGGGCATGGTCTCTACCTCAGGTCTGAATTGGCTTCTGTTAATCCAGAGATCTATGAATTTAAAAGTTTTATACAACACCCAGAATACAGTGGTGGAAGAGGGACAGAATAACTGTAACGATGGTGGAGCAGCTGCTAGTCCATGGCAATTCTGAATTTTGCTGGCAGACGTTAGAGGGCCAGCCCCTGTCCTGGGAGTGGGCGATATTCCTCGATTAGGTCTGGATTCTGCTGCACCCCAGTCCATTTGGCTCCATCCTCTGGGAGGTTTTCCTTTACCTTTAATTTCCTTGGCCGCCTCTGAAGTAAGCATTGGAGGCCATGTCTCCTTGGGGGCCAGACAGCTTTCTCCGCCTGCTTCCTGCCTGAGGAAGACGGAGGTCAGAGTGGCTTCAAATCTTCAACAGTCATAAACGTTTTTATTCCACACTCGTGCTTTCTCTGGCTATACAACCCTCTTAAAAACTTAATTGGCTTCTTACCTCTTTGATTCTGATCAGCTTCCTGTGCCCATAGGTACATTCACAGTTCTTTTGAAGACATGCTGCTCTTGACTGGAACCTATTGGGCTTGTGTTTCCCACGGCCATTTTATTCTCCTCATTCCAGGAAGCCAGGCTGATGGAGAAACCGGCACCTTGAATGCTGCAGTTGCCAGAAAGAGGGAAGAAGCAAGTGGCAAACTATGCCAGCTCTAATCTTCCACCTAGAAGTGACACACATCACTTCTGCTCGCATTTTTTTGGCTAAAGCCAATCTTGCAGCCATACTTCACTTCCAGTGGGCAGCAGCGGGCAGGCAGCAGAATGCAGCATACAGAGAGAGCTGGAATATTTGTGAATAGCACTAGTGACCACATCAAGTTGTTGCAACTTGATGAGCGTGTAGCTGCATAATCAGAAAGTAAGAAGTGAGATTAAATGGTAAAAGCCACTGATTATTCTGGCAAGTAGGCTAAGTTCAAAGTAGCATGTTTATGAAACATATAAAGAATACCAGGTATCTGTCTTGAAGGTTTTGCATGGGTTAGGTCAAGGTTAGGTCAAGGTTATGCTGCCCTCATAATAAAGTTAGAAAGTGTTCCTTTTTATTTCTTGGAAGAGTATATACAAGAGTAATATTCTTTCTTCCTTTTAAATATTTGGAAGAAGTCACCAGTGAAGCCAAATGGGCTTGGAAGAGGGCCCTCACCAGACACTGAATCTACCAATATTTTGGTCTTGGAATTCCAGCTTCTAGAACTGTGAGAAATAAATGTTTGTTTAAGCCACCTGGTCTATGGTATTCTACTGCTAGGGTATAGCAGCCCAAATTGACCACTTTTTTTTTTTTTTTTGTCTGGGGGCTTTTCAGTTGTTCCCAGTGAGAGTCTTGGTCTATAACAAATTAGTTCCAACTATTATTAGAAGCTGAAATTCGTTAGAAGGTTTTGAGCAGATGAGTGACCTGATATGTTATGTTTTTAAGGGTTCACTCTGGCTCCCCTGTTGGAAATAGATTGGTGGTGGTGGTTGCCGGGGCGATGGGGGAAGCGGGCAGAGTAGAGAGTAGGCTACTGCAATGAGACCATGAGACAGGACAGTGGTACTTGTCCAGGGTGACAATGGTGAGCATGGTGAGAAGCAGTCAGATTCTGAATATATTGAGGGTAAAGTCTGTAGGATTTCCTGACAGTCTCAAAGTGGAGTGTGAGAGAAAGGGGAAGAATCAAGGTTCCTTCCAAGTTTTCGGGTCTCAGTAATCAGAAGGACGGATTTGCCATCGCTTGAGACAGGGGAGGCTATGGCTGGAGAAAAATTATGAATGGAGCTGGTCTGATGAATTTGAATGTTTACATTTGAACAATCAACTCTTTTAAACTTCCCAAATGACAAATGCAATGTAATTGAGGTATTCATAAAAGAGTTTATTTTTTAAAAAGTAATTCATCATACACCACAAGTGAGGTGGCTCAGTAATGTGAGTTCATTTTTTTTAAAAAAATTATTTATTTAAATTTATTTATTTTTGGCTGCGTTGGGTCTTTGCTGCTGTGCGCGGGCTGCTTTGGGTCTTTGCAGCGGGTGGGGGCTACTCTTCGTGGCGGTGCGCAGGCTTCTCATTGCGGTGGCTTCTCTTGTTGCGGAGGATGGGCTCTAGGCGCATAGGCTCAGTAGTTGTGGCTCACGGACTCCAGAGCGCAGGCTCAGTAGCTGTGGCGCACGGGCTTAGTTGCTCCACGACATGTGGGATCTTCCCGGGCCAGTGCTCGAACCCGTGTACCCTGCATTGGCAGGCAGATTCGTAACCACTGCGCCACCAGGGAAGCCCAGGAGTTCATTTTGAAGATGAAGGAGGACCATTTTCTCTGCTGGAGGCTGTGGAGTGTCCCTGAGAGGGTGTGTCTGATCCTACTTGGAGATAACGTGAATGACTTTGTGATCATGAGGCTCAGCTCGAATGCCTCTTCTGCTTCTTCCATGACAGGCTCCGAGTAAAGAATTCATTTGATTATTGATGTGTCAAAAAAGCCTTGTCATATCCTGTTCTGCAGATGGGAGAGCTAGAGGCTTTTTAGGAGGAAAAAACCTCCAAACACTGACTTTAGAAAAGATAAGTTTCTGAAACTTTCCTTTCTTGGATGTGACTATATCCCTGGTCAGTTATAGTCTTCATGGTGAAAGCGGTAGGAGAAGGTAATGCGTGTGAAAGGCTGGGGTTGGCTCCCAAGACCCCAGAAACCAGCTTGGTTCTTTTTTATTAGCTATGAAACTGAAAGCTAAATCCTACAGCACCTCATTTCTTGATATTTTCACTCCTCTGAACATGTGAGTCCAACACAAGATAAACTTACACACTATCTGTTGTGTTACGAATTGAAAGGCGCATTTCAGAACAAGTGTAGGACTGATTATAAGTCATCTTTTAGTGCCAACAAAAAGGTGGTAGCTGAGGGATGCCAGGTTACTATAGAAACACCAGGGGAAAGCGAAGAGTAAGAAGGATGCCTTGTGGAGAAGAAATAGATTTTTGAAATGATACCTGCACCCCATGTCTAACGTTTCCCCTTTACAAAGTATGTAGATAATAGGAAGGAATGCTCCTAATATGAAAAATATCAATAACCTTAAAATGTATTTAGAAATATGTAGTAAATTTCTCATGAACTTAAAAAATTTTTTTTAATTAGACTCTTTTTTTTTAAAGTATAAAGTGCAACAGATGAACAGAAAAAATATTTTTCAACCTGCAACCACGGATAACATGTAAGCAGGAAGCAAGGTGTCCTGATCGACACTTTCCTCCATTAATAAGCAATATGGATTCTGGCCGGCACAAGAACCATTGCTGGTCAGTGGTGCTGCTCACAGGTAAGGCGTGAGATTTGATGTCAGCCAGTCCTGATAGGTCCCTGCATTATCACTCAGGAGAGTTCCTGAACCTGTCTGTGCCTCAGTGCCTCAGTTTCCTAATTTATTAAGTGGGCTAATGCCTATTTCAAAGAGTTGTTATCAGGGTTAAATGAGAAAATGTATACATGCAGTTCACTGTGATGTTTGGGAACACAGTGAGAGCTCAATAAATGGTTGTAGTGATGACAATAAAGACGAAGAGGACAATTGCCAAGAGAGCCATTTTCATCCAGGGTAATGGTAGAATAGAACTCCTGGGGCAGAATAAACTACTGAGCAGTCATAGTCCGAAGTCTGCCCCAATGAATCACTAGGTTAAATGAAAAAAAAACCAGACAGTTTTCCCTTCGATGTATAATCTGATGGTATTTGTCAAATTCAGATCAGTAGAAATGGTAAGAATGCATTTAAAAAAACCACTGAGTTTTGCATATAAACCTGAAACAGTCATTGTTATGATAAAGCTGTAGCTGGGATGTGCACATGTGGCAGAGCAACACCAGAACCTCGGGTGATCTAGGATTAATCAAGAGATGCTTTAAATGCCGTTTATCACTTCAGGTGGATGAAATTATAATGTCAGAAAGCATTACGAGAAGTTTAGTGCACATAGTTTTAGAGGCTGACGTGCACAATTTTTTTTTTTTTACAGCTTGGTATTGGAAATGGAAATAAAACCTGATGGTGCTGGAATTAGCTGGAGAGTAAAGAGAGTCAGGAGGAAAACCGCTTCTCACCCTGACGGGTTGATAACACCCAACGTGGCATGAAAGCCGTAGTGAAAACAGCTACTGAGGGGATTGTGAATTTCCCTCCTTTTCTCAGTTGTCAAAGGCAGCAAACGCCACCAAAAGGGGTGGAAAAGCATGGGTTTTGAAGACATTGGTATTTCTTTGGTGAACTGTTCTGTATTATCTATAACTTCTGACGAAGTTCTACTTAGAAGTTTGGGGAGAAACATTTGTAGAGGATGGCTGACCTTCCAAATAGCAAAGAAAGGAAAGCTAAAAATGGTTGTTTCTATACCTTCTTCATGTTATCTTATCCAATTATTAGAGAACCTTATTAATGCAGCCTATGGGGAAGAAAGCCAGACTGAAACTATACAAAATCTGGATTCCAGACTCTGTTTAAACAAATACAGTTTAATTATTTCAATACTCTTCATATGTCCTCAGATAAAATGTATTTTAACAGATAAAATGAGTTGAGCTAGAAAGACTGCTTTGAATAATCCCACACCACACCATGAAGAATAAAAGTAAAAACCTTTAACATACATCCAATTATTTGGATCAGACCCGAATTGTTACAAATATTAAATAAATACAGCTTTGAAGAATTTCTGGAGCGTCCATTTTCCAACTACATGGCCCCGAGTGTTAAATCTGTAATCAGCATTGGCTTTATTTTTCTCAATTCTCAGAAAATTGTTAGTTGTTTTTTTTTCTTAATGGCCTATTGCAAGGAGCTGATGCTTCTATTCTTTCAGAGTACTGACACTTTTAAAAGCTGAGTCTTATAGCAAAATATGAATTTCTAACTTACATACTTACATATATGTACCATGCATACTTCTAGCAATAATGCCATAGCCATTGTATATTGCCAGACGTCCAAATCTGAAAGCCCTTGGCCCACTAGGTTCAGACATAAATAATAACCACAACAGTGAACATACACTAAGTGCTGATTATGTGCTAAGTGCTTTTTCATAGGTAGTTTATTTATATGCATCTTGGATGTCTCCAAATTCTCCAGATTGCTGGGGTAAAACTGTGCTTTAAAATTTTAGAAAAAACCAACCTACAATCTCACCCCACAAATGGGTGTCACCCCAATTTTGCTCTGCAAAGATTCTTGGGCCAGGACCTATGGTCCTCCAAGTCCCCGTTGACTTGGTAAGAAGCCTTCCTGGTTTCTCAACCTCCATTCTTACTTTCCCTTCCCAGCCTTTCCATTTCTTTTCTGCACCATGTCACCTCACTGTACAGCAACTATCTTAATTTCTTCACAGCCCAAAGCACCTCGCATTCAAAGCTGTGTAGAAAACAGACTTTACAAAAGGTTTATGCCTCTTAAGGGAGTGATTTAAGCAAGGTTTCTAATTTCTAGTGCCTCTTCTGTAGTCTCATATTGAGAAATATGCCATACATACAGGAACATTGAAAGCTATTGCTCTACACCTTTGCTCAGATTAGAAAAACATGGTATTTTTATGTGGAAGAAAAATACATCCGACTCACTAAAAGCTACTATAAATAGGAAGACTCCAAGACTTCTTAACAGTATTTAACTTAGTGATACCAAGTCATGAATGGTTTTGTGCACTGATGGACTCTAGTTATGAAATATACATTCAGGCATGTGTACCTGTACTAATTTCAAGGTCTTTAGACACAGGCTCCAATCACTTTCCCACAGTCACTCGATAAGCCTTCCGCCCTTTGTTGATTTGGAAGCTGGAACCTAGATATGGTCATTAACATAAAATATAATCTGACACCCAGGAAGCAGAATTAGTAGTTTAGCTTGAAATGTATACAAGGCAGAGTGAAGAAAGCAAAACAAAAAAGTCTTATCTTCCATTCTAGTGGTCATCAACCACATGGGCTAAAGCAAGTTTTTAGAACATTACTGAGTAGCCCACAGATGAACTCCATCAAGTGACGGTTAGTTTGCTGACTGAAACTGTCGAAAGCCATTGACACCGTAGGCCCTTGGGAATCTTTACACTGCTCATTCTGGCGGCACCAGAAGTAAAGAGGAGAGGTAAAAAGGAGAAATGAGAATTGGTTACGTCTCAGCCTTGGCTGCTTTTAAACGGGTCACAGCCCAGGTTAGAGGAGGTAGGAATCCCCTGGGGTGGGACTTAGGCAGCAGCACTTTTTAGAGTCTCCAGATAATGCAATGCGCAGGCAGGGCTGAGTTTTCAGATTAGACTGAAAGCAGCAACTGGCAAAACGTGGAAAGAGAGCTCAAAAATTATAGGAGAAATGAAAACAGTGATATCCCTTTTAAATTAAGGCTATAGACATTGCCAGGGAAATGTATTTGCTAGTCAGAGCAAATTATAACAGGAATCTCTGGAATTATTTTTCTGTTTATCTGGACTTTGAAACAACCATAGATTCTTAGGTTTAGCTAACAAATAATGCCACCATTTTTTTCTTGTCAAATATCTTTTGATATTGGCAGATGTTCTTGAGAAGTACCTGACCTAAAAGGATTGAAACCTTTTGAAATAAGTGAATTGAAAGGTATTATAAGAATGTTGTACAGATCTGGATACCTAGATGAATTTTAGAAATATTTAGATATCAAAATTCAAAGACAAGACAAGAATTAGGGGTAAAAAGATATTCTGCTTACTAGAATTAGCCCATAATAGGACACCATCAATTTCTTTGACCAGCTAAAGGTTTTAAAGGAAAAGGAAAGCTCTCTTCGATTGAGTTGGCTAAAAGGTTTCTATGTCTTCAGGGTTTGAAATGTCTGAATCACTTTTGCGAGCAGTTGGAAAAACAAAGGGAGAAATTTTGATTGATTTTCTTTAATTAAGATAATCTTGAGTTTAGGAAGCTGTAAAGCAAAACTGGGTATGGTTTTAATCCCATCTCATGATTTATTTATAGATTACTGAATCTCCATTACTAATAGAAATTGTATTTCAGAGTGATATATTATCAAAAATAAATAAACAGTAATTTCCTCTCCTGGAATTCTTAAGTAAAATATTCCTTATTGTGATTATCTCCATTATTAAGGTCCCGAGAGTCCTCCCCCAACCCTGCCCAATGCCTCTGGAAGTATTCTTTACAACAAATTAGAGATAATTTCCCCTGATCCACAGGTTAAAATATCAGCAATACTTATTACTATTAGGAGCAAGTTTATATGCTTAAATCTTGCCAGGTTCAGCATAAACATTGACAATGACAAGTTAGGCTGATGAAAACCAATCAATACCATTTCTCACACTTCACTTCTGTAATGCTTCACAGGATTACAGGTGATTAACTACAGAAGAATATGTCAGCAGTAAAAATTAGTGTTATCTGTGGCCCATGTTTATTGGTTATTTAATTCTTATAAGTCAAATTATTTTGACTTAATGTGATTCTAAATTATATTAAAACCACCCAAACCAGAACCAAAATATTCATTAAGATATAAAGCTCCAATATTCATGATGAACTTTAACTTAGATTTATCCTTTGTTGTAAGTTAATTGTATTACCTATAGTTATAAATTTGAATAATTTAAAATATGAGAAAGAAAAATTTTTTTTTCATGTAATGTCTGAAACATTTATATTACATATTTCCATACAAATAACCCAAAGGAAGTTTATTATTAGTTGCTTTTGTTGTTGTTGTTTGTTTTTTTATACTGCAGGTTCTTATTAGTCATCAATTTTATACACATCAGTGTACACATGTCAATCCCAATCGCCCAATTCAGCACACCACCATCCCCACCCCCCCGCGGCTTTCCCCCCTTGGTGTCCATAGGTTTG
>NC_041231.1:35363601-35373345 GCF_002837175.3 Physeter macrocephalus | reverse complement strand
GTAGATTGCTTTGGGTAGTATAGTCATTTTCACAATATTGATTCTGCCAATCCAAGAACATGGTATATCTCTCCATCTGTTGGTATCATGTTTAATTTCTTTCATCAGTGTCTTATAGTTTTCTGCATACAGGTCTTTTGTTTCCCTAGGTAGGTTTATTCCTAAGTATTTTATTCTTTTTGTTGCAATGGTAAATGGGAGTGGAGAAAGAAAATTTCTTCATCTTAGGTGACCAAAGTCTCTGACTGAAGGAAAGTTCAGGCTTCAGCATACTTTATTTTAGATGAAAAGTGAGTCTGAAGAGTGATCTTACAGTATGGTCAGGGGTCTGCGAAATATCTGGGCAAAAGAAAAACAAAAAGCAAAAGCCCCACCCTCACTACCAAATCTCTCTCTCTCTCTCTATCTCTCAAAACAAAAAGCAAAAGCCCCACCCTCACTACCAAATCTCTCTCTCTCTCTATCTCTCTCTCTCTCTCTCTCTCTCTCTCACACACACACACACACACACACACACACACACACACACACACACTCTCACACAACCAGCCAACCAACCCAGGGAGACACATTTCTGGGAGCTCTGGTGGAGTCAGGGCTCGTCGGCACTGGTGAAGTGATCTACTGCAGCACTTCTCAAAGGAGGTTCTGTGGGTGGATCAGCCCCATGAGATGCTCTACTGAACAAGGGTTCTGAGGACAGAGAAATTTGAGCATATTTACTCTTCCTTGGACATTCCCTATGCTTGCTAGGCTACTAAAGCCATTGAGAATTTCTCCAGTAAAGACAAATGACCATTTCTGCTTCTCCAGTATTTTCCAACATTGACCATGGGCTTCTTCCCCACTCCCATTCAATTTATTAACATCGAGTGGAATTTGCTTCTTGAAACACTTTGGGAAATGCTGATCCTTGAAGTATAAAAAGGCCTAGTATGGAAGGAAGAATCTACACAAACAAAAGAGAAGAAAACACTAAATGAAAACAGAGAACCCAAACTCCTGGCAGGCTCTAGTGTCCTCTAGCGGCCACTGTACAGTGACTGTGATGTCCACCTAACTCTGTCAGTTGAATCCTCATCTTAATTCCCTCAGGGTGGGAAAAGAACTGGGTTGGAAGTGAGGAGTCATGGATTCCATTCTCCCTTCTGCAAATTGCCTTTGGATAATTAACTTCCCAATCAGAATCTCATTTTTCTCAATTATAAAATCAGAGTTTAAAGAAATGATCTCGATTGTACTTCCTAGGTCCAATTAGATGATTCTATCACAACTATTATAATGGAAGAAAAAGAGAAAATAGGATTTGTTTGAGAAGAATGCTCTTCATGATTAACTTTTCTGGAATGCAAAATGAATGATGTATGAAATAGAAATCCTACAGTACAACCATATGCAGATAGGAGATTCTTAATCATTATTCTGGCCATTTTGACTGATGATTGAGAGTCTCAGGAGGCCACCTGGAATAAACCTAGCTTTAGTACTGTACTTGCTATCATTAAACAGTTTTTAAAAAAAGAACAATCCAGAAACTTTCAGCAGCTAGATTTTTAAATAAAGCCAAAGGGCAACTTTAAAATTAGTTCTTTAATTAATCGTCCTTCAGGTAGTACAGTCTGTGACTACATATTCTTGGTTATTAAACAGTTTGTACTTCAAAAAAAAAATCAAGATGTGGCTGAAATGACTGATTCAAATGAAGCTAATCTAAAAATATGGAGAAATACAATACAGCAAATTATTATGCAAGTGTCTATGTAGTTTTCATCTGTCAGTATTTTTCCTTTAACAGAAAATAAAATTAAATTAATTAGAGAGAGAAATTATAATTGCCAGGGAAGCTAAATTATTGATTTGATGCCACAAATCAGCTGACAGTTTTTTTTCTATAATTCCTGGGCTCTGTAATTAAATAATAATTTAGAGATTTAAGACTTAATGTCACTTACAAGTTGCATCCTGAATTGTATGAAACAAGAAACTGAATCAATCCCCAAACTGATACCAAATTATATTAAGATGTATTTCCATATTGAATTCAATTATTTTTTTCAGGATCCATTTGCAATAGTCAATTTGAGATATAATGTTTAGTACACATTTGATGAGAATAGTAGAAATCCAGGTCTTGAAAGTGGAACCTAATAATAATATAAACTTTTCCTCACTGCTACATGTGCCATGAGGCAAATGTGCCCTCTCATCACATTGGATCTAATCTATAACTGTGGTTCTCAAGCATGACGACACATTTGAATTGCCAGGGGAGGTCTTAAAAGTTTTTAATGCCCAGGGTGCACCCAAGACCAATCAAATCAAACGTTCTGGGGGTGAAACCTGGGTATAGAAGTATTTTTATAAACCTCCCAGGAGATTCTCATATGCAGCAAAATTTGATAAGTGAAGCCATATAGCCCAGTCAATGAATTTCCAAGTAATCTGGCTGTACCAGTTTGGTTTAAAATTGGCAGTGTGAAGCATATCTATTTCTATTTTTCAATTCTTCTATAGAAATCTCAACAGAATTTGAAGGTACTCCTTTTAAACAAACAAAGTGTAAAATATGACCTTGTGGTAGATAATTTTTGGAGTGTCTGCTTGGTTCATGAGAAACTCCTTAACTGCCTTTCTCCACCATCCACAGAAGAGGGTTCTCATGGCCATTGGACCAAAGTGGGCCAGTTGGAATCCCAAGTCTGGGATATTTGAATTGAAATTGAGAGTTAATATTTCTGTGTGGTTGGATGTATGGGCTGTGGTTGGCTAACTGTTCTGGTGGGTGGACTGAATAGCTGAGAAAATTTTGGGGAGAGAGAAGAGAGAAGAGATGGGCAAAATGGATCAGAGGTGAGTCGCAGAGACAACATTTTTAGATGCCCAGGGTAGACATCTGTCATTTTTGCCTGCTTAGTGTCCCTCTCCATTTTGTTAATAGCACCCTCTTCTTCAGGGACTATCTTGTTTCCATTCCATGTAGTCCTGGGGATAACTGAGAAGTCAAGCCTACCAGCCTCTTGCCCCTTGAGCAGAGACTCAAGGCAGAAAAAGGTGGCACTGTCATTTTGGAGACCATTGTCGAGAGAAACTGATAGTTCCTACTATAGGATCCCTGGAGCTGCCTGATTCCTGTGCCTCCTGGGGTCTGATTGTTCAACAACTCTTTGAATTCTGGGATCAAGGGTGTCTGTTGCTTGCAGTTCAAGAATCCCAACAGAGTTTTCTAGGTTCTAGCTTGAGTCCAGTCAGAGGCCTTGCAGCATTCTGTTTGGGGGTTCACAAGGCACTCTTGTATCCTTAATTACTTTTACCTCATGATGTTTTTGATATTTGTAACTTCACATCTTAACTAGTATAGACATTTAGTTGACTCCCCTATTTACGTGGATGATCCTGAGACTCACTAAAGAAGGAACAAGGCTTTCCAAGTCCTACTCCAATCTTCAAGGTCATAACCAACTCTTTTTATCATTCTGCATGCTTTCTGAAGCTGCAGTTTTTTTCTGCATTTTGTAAGTATGAAGATCTTGGAGAAATATTCATAACAAAGGTATTCTTTGTGAACAATAGGATTAAAAGCTTATCAAATACCAGGCACGGTTCTAAATAATGTATGATCCTTGAACAGGAGCCCAAATCTACTCCTGAATAAAGAGCTCTTATTTCCTCCATCAAGCAACATTAAATGAAATTATAGTACTGCCATTAAATCCAACTGTACACCAATAATTTTTCATTTCCAATGGTACTCTTCTTCATTAAAAAATCTTTATTAAGTAACAAAACATGCCAGCTAATAGAAAAAGTACTTCCTTGAGCTCAATATTTATATACTTGGCACACAATTCAAGGCTGGTCTACTCGAATTCAGGAAGCACATGATTTTTTTCCTTGTGATGCAGCAAGCAGAGTTACAGTGACATATTCTTAAAGACCAAAGGAAGCCTCCTCCATTTCTCCAGGTCCAAGTCACAGAAGTGGTGAGGTATGTGGGGTGTTCACATGGGTGACTTCTTATTAAATTTGGATCCATGGAGATAGATTTGGATCATATTATTAGAATTCAGAGACAATTGGTAAAAAATTAAAAAAAAAAAAAGCACAGAGCTAAGCAGCTTAAGTTATTAACAATGCTGTGGTCTTTGGCAAACTCTGGATGAACTATAATGCAATGGAAATAGCGAGGTCGGTACCAATAAAATATGGTCATAAAGTCTGACTGCTTCACAGTTAATCTTTTCTCTAATAATCTAAGGAAAGGTAAATACCATCTAGGAATATTCTGGTAAAGAAAGTGGGGTAAATAAAAAGAAGCAGTTTAAAAGGTATTCTTCTGACCATATCATACTTTATTTTTAATACAAATAGGTAATAAAATAAAAGGTACCCAGGTATCTTTTAAACAAGAATACATTTTCTGTATATCAAGCCATCATTTACAGATTAACACTGTAAAAAATGTGCATTAATAACTCTTAATTCATTTACATAAAATTATATGAAATAAACAAAATTATATGTAGGATGAGAACCAACAAATAAGAATCAATTCAAAGTTCTAAAATCTTATCTCTGTATTAATTCCTTCACAGTTCCAAAAAATCACACCCATCTACAAAAAGAATGTAGGTAGTCTTAATATTGAACACTATGTACAAACTAACTTCATTTCTCTTAGTTACTGTTGATTCCATGGGCCTGGCCCACACATGCATTGTGATGCCAGTCAGAACTGCTATCCTGCTCCGCTTGGGGTGGCCATTCTTTGCCCTGGAAGGAGGCGTTACACCAACTCATAGTATTTCCCAGTCTGGGGATCAAAGTAACAGTTCAGACATGGGTCATACAGCAGAGTCAGCACTTCCTCGTCCTCTTCCACTCTCAGGTCTTCTCCACCTGTGGGAAGGGGAACCACCGTCATGTTAGCTGTTGGCCTGGCCCATAATTCTTAAACTGCAACAGAGAAGGGCAAGGAAGCAGGAATCATCTTTCCTGGGAGACTGTCCTTATGCGGGCAGGATGTCAGTGCTGGAATGGAGGAGCGCTGCAGATGTGATAACTCTATACTTGCAGTGTAAGACAGAGAAGAAACAGTGATCACAGGGGCCAGATTCGCTATAAAGCACAAGAAAAATGAGCGTGGAGAACTGGAAGGGAGGAGAAAGGATTAAGGAAGAGGGCCAAAGGACTAAAGAGCTATGAGGATTAGGGATACTTGAACAGGATTCAAAATTTGATTATCACAGCTCTAGACTTCTTCATGGGCCAGAGCTGCACAAATGCCAAACAGCGCAAATTAAATGATCTAATAAAGAGCTCAATCCTCATTCATACAACCTAAAAGGACTACCAAATAACATGAATTAAAATAATGTTTAGAAATATGATACTCAAAGCATAGAACACATATGGAAAACAATGTCAGATGATCTGTAATTTTATTAGTGGTAGCAAGATCTGTCAAATTTGCTGGGAAAATGAACATGGTTTGATTTTATTTTTCTTGTGACAGCTATTTAGATGGTTTGGATGAAGAGAACACCTACCGCCTAAGTAATCAACAAGGTTAGCAAGGTTTGGTTGGTTTTCAACAAATGGCATGGGATGAAAAAAAAAAAAAGCTTTACTAAGATATTTCCTGACCACGTTTTGTGTGCCCTGTGTTGCGCTCAGTACTTATGTACTTGATGCCATCACTAGCACTAGCAAGCGAGTGACTTCTGAGTACTTCTCAGAATCCATGTAATAGGCTTGGAGGCTGGGAGGGCAAGACCTCCCTCAGCTGGAGAGGACCAGAGCAGGCTCAGGGAGGAGGGGATGATTAAGACAACACTTGTCTCTCTTCCTTAGCACAGGTTACTAAGGACCAAAGAAGACCAAACCTTTGGGCTACAAGCTCACCAGGGTCAGTTTTGAAGTGGCTTGGATGGTGGACATAGGCAGGGCTGACACAGAACAGAGGCTCAGTAAATACTGAGTACTTTTTGAAAGGGTGAATCAATGATTGTGAAACAAAGCTGTGATCTTAAGCGTCACTGCCCAGTGGTGGAAGGGAAGGCGGTGGTAGCGGTGGTGATGGTGGGACCTCACCTTACCCAGCCAAAATCAGATTAAGCTGGTGCATGGACACCGTCAGGACAGTGACAAACTGGAGTTAAGGCCAAGGGAGTGGTGACAAAATGGTGGAGTGGGGTTTTGAAACTGGACCACAGCCGTTCCTCTGCTCATCCTAACCACCCAAAGACATTTAACGTGATCCTTCCCTGCCCCAGGCACCAAGCCAGGTGTTGGGGATATGAAGATGTAAGAGAGAGGCCCTGTTTTCAAGGGGTTTGCAGTGATCTGGGGGAAACAATAAATCAGCGGACTCTCTGGTGAGTTGCATGCAGTGCCAGCAGTTCTTAAAAAGTGGGGTTTAACAGAAGAATGATTTCATCTGCCTTGCTTAGTAACATCTCAAATAGTAGAACCCCCGATTGTTTAGAAAGCAGTAGCTCATTTGACTGTTATGATCCTGTGAAAGAGGCAGGAATTATTGTGCCTGTTTTATGGATGAGGGAAACAGGGTCTACAAAGTTAAACAGCTCATCTGAGGTCACTTGGTGAGTTAGAGGCAGAGTCAGGGATGAACTTGGGTTTCCAGATTCCCAGTTCAGTGTTCTTTTGACCATACCTGCTTGATCTTATTGTTAACACAATACTAGTGTAACACATTCAATTGGAAGCTATTACATTATGGGGATTTAAATATGGAAAGTAAAAAATTGTAAAGGTTTCCTACATTTAAAGACATCAGTTCTGGAAACAAAAGAACTTTGATTTTTCATACTTCCAAAACCACTGACAAAGATGAGACAGTCCTTGTGGGAGGGGCAGAGGCAACTAGCTCAATAGGCCCAAAGGAACTGAGCTTATTAACTCCAGAAAAGGGAAAGCTTGATGGAAGTGACAACAGCCCTTCTGACTTCACGTATATAAAGGGTGGCAAATGAATGGGAAATTAAGAAGATGCTGTGGGGTTCCAAGAGAAAGCAACAGGATCAATGGGTGAAAGTTACAAGGAGCCAGATTTTGGCTCAGCACAAGGAAAAATTTTCTAGACACTGGAGCTGACCAGGAAATGGAACGGGGACTCTAGGGAGGGTGAAGCGGGGACTGGGGCAATCATTTGTGTGAGATTTTGTAGACGAACCCTGTGTAGGACAGGGGGCCAGATCCAATGACCCCTATGGTGCCTTTGATGAGTTTTTGTGACTCTTGGCTGCAGTGGCTTCTTGCATACTTGAAATATGACAGGACTTATAGCTAACAGCCACATTGATAGTGGTGGCTGACCTGAGCACCTTGCACAGTTTCTGATTAAGAACAGGAACTCAGAGAAGGCAGGCTGCCTTTCCTTTATTTTCTATTGTTACCTTAAGAGTGGTCCCTAGGGCCTTGCCTCCACCCTCCTCCTCTAAGTAGGAGAGGGTGGGAATGCTTTTCAAGTGGCTGTTTCATATTGAAGATGATCCCCTGGGTCACTTCTGCACATCAAAGGAGAGTGTGCATGTCCTTTACTTTCAGATGTTCAATCCATCAACCCTTTCATATTGGGGCTACTTTGGAGAACGGAACAAACCAGGCGATCAATAAGTAACCACTGTGTGCTTGCTACGTGACTGAGCAGTCTGGTTATGGATGAGACAGCCTAGTTGTACATGTGACATACACACATGAAACAAAAACAGCTACTAAAGATTAATGAGGAGTTAAACTGGAAGTGGCTAAGAGCACCCCTGGGCTCTAGAATCCAACAAACCTGGGGATGGATGGGAGCCCCGCTGCTCACCACCTGCATGCCCTTAGACTGGTTACAGATTATTTTACCTCACTGAACCTTCGTTTGCTTATTTTTAAATGGGAATAGGGAAGATGGCGGAAGAGTAAGACGTGGAGATCACCTTCCTTCCCACAGATACATCAGAAATACATCTACACGTGGAACAACTCCTACCGAACACCCACTGAAAGCTGGCAGAAGATCTCAGACCTCCCAAAAGGTAAGAAACTCCCCACGTACCTGGGTAGGGCAAAAGAAAAAAGAATAAACAGAGACAAAAGAATAGGGACGGGACCTGCACCAGTGGGAGGGAGCTGTGAAGGAGGAAAGGTTTCCACACACTAGAAGCCCCTTTGCGGGCGGAGACTGTGGGTGGCGGAGGGGGGAAGCTTCAGAGCTGTGGAGGAGAGCGCAGTAACAGGGTGCGGAGGGAAAAGCGGAGAGATTCCCGCACAGAGGATCGGTGCCGACCGGCACTCACCAGCCCGAGAGGCTTGTCTGCTCACCCGCGGGGCTGGGTAGGGGCTGGAAGCTGAAGCTCGGGCTTCCGGATCCCAGGGAGAGGACTGGGGTTGGCGGCGTGAACACAGCCTGAAGGGGTTAGTGCACCACGGCTAGCCGGGAGGGAGTCCCGGAAAAGTCTGGAGCTGCCAAAGAGGCAAGAGACTTTTTCTTGCCTCTTTGTTTCCTGGGGTGCGAGGAGAAGGGATTAAGAGCGCCGCTTAAAGGAGCTCCAGAGACGGCGCGAGCCACGGCTAACAGCGCGGACCCCAGTGACGGGCATGAGATGCTAAGGCCGCTGCTGCCGCCACCAAGAAGCCTGTGTGCAAGCACAGGTCACTCTCCACACCGCCCCTCCTGGGAGCCTGTGCAGCCCGCCAGTGCCAGGGTCCCGTGATCCAGGGACAACTTCCCCGGGAAAACGCATGGCACGCCTCAGGCTGCTGCAACGTCACACTGGCCTCTGCCGCTGCAGGCTCTCCCCGCATCCGTGCCCCTCCCTCCCTGAGTGAGCCAGAGCCCCCGAATCAGCTGCTCCTTTAACCCCGTCCTGTCTGAGCGAAGAGCAGATGCCCTCCGGCGACCTACACACAGAAGCATGTCCAAATCCAAAGCTGAACCCCGGGAGCTGTGCGAACAACGAAGAGAAAGGGAACTCTCTCCCAGCAGCCTCAGGAGCAGCGGATTAAATCTACACAATCAACTTGATGTACCCTGCATCAGTGGAATACCTGAAAAGACAACGAATCATCCCAAATTGAGGAGGTGGACTTTGAAAGCAAGATTTATTATTTTTTCTCCTTTTCCTCTTTTTGTGAGTGTGTATGTGTATGCTTCTGTGTGAGATTTTGTCTGTATAGCTTTGCTTTCACCATTTGTCCTACGGTTCTGTCCATCCGTTTATTTTTTTTTTACTTAAAAATTTTTTTTTCTTAATAATTATTTTTTATTTTAATAACTTTATTTTATTTTGTCTTACTATATTTTCTCCTCTTTCTTTCCTTCTACTTTTTCTCCCTTTAATTCTGAGCTGTGTGGATGAAAGGCTCTTGGTGCTGCAGCCAGGAGTCAGTGCTGTGCCTCTGAGGTGCGAGAGCCAACTTCAGGACACTGGTCCACAAGAGACCTCCCAGCTCCACGTAATATCAAACAGCGAAAATATCCCAGAGATCTCCATGTCAACACCAACACCCAGCTTCACTCAACGACCAGCAAGCTACATGCTGGACACCCTATGCCAAACAACTAGCAAGACAGGAACACAACCCCACCCATTAGCAGAGAGGCTGCCTAAAATCATAATAACACCACAGACACCCCAAAACACACCACCAGACGTGGACCTGCCCACCAGAAAGACAAGATCCAGCCTCATCCACCAGAACACAGGCACTAGTCCCCTCCACCAGGAAGCCTACACA
>NC_041231.1:35357793-35359205 GCF_002837175.3 Physeter macrocephalus | reverse complement strand
GGAGCTGTGAAGGAGGAAAGGTTTCCACACACTAGAAGCCCCTTTGCGGGCGGAGACTGTGGGTGGCGGAGGGGGGAAGCTTCAGAGCTGTGGAGGAGAGCGCAGTAACAGGGTGCGGAGGGAAAAGCGGAGAGATTCCCGCACAGAGGATCGGTGCCGACCGGCACTCACCAGCCCGAGAGGCTTGTCTGCTCACCCGCGGGGCTGGGTAGGGGCTGGAAGCTGAAGCTCGGGCTTCCGGATCCCAGGGAGAGGACTGGGGTTGGCGGCGTGAACACAGCCTGAAGGGGTTAGTGCACCACGGCTAGCCGGGAGGGAGTCCCGGAAAAGTCTGGAGCTGCCAAAGAGGCAAGAGACTTTTTCTTGCCTCTTTGTTTCCTGGGGTGCGAGGAGAAGGGATTAAGAGCGCCGCTTAAAGGAGCTCCAGAGACGGCGCGAGCCACGGCTAACAGCGCGGACCCCAGTGACGGGCATGAGATGCTAAGGCCGCTGCTGCCGCCACCAAGAAGCCTGTGTGCAAGCACAGGTCACTCTCCACACCGCCCCTCCTGGGAGCCTGTGCAGCCCGCCAGTGCCAGGGTCCCGTGATCCAGGGACAACTTCCCCGGGAAAACGCATGGCACGCCTCAGGCTGCTGCAACGTCACACTGGCCTCTGCCGCTGCAGGCTCTCCCCGCATCCGTGCCCCTCCCTCCCTGAGTGAGCCAGAGCCCCCGAATCAGCTGCTCCTTTAACCCCGTCCTGTCTGAGCGAAGAGCAGATGCCCTCCGGCGACCTACACACAGAAGCATGTCCAAATCCAAAGCTGAACCCCGGGAGCTGTGCGAACAACGAAGAGAAAGGGAACTCTCTCCCAGCAGCCTCAGGAGCAGCGGATTAAATCTACACAATCAACTTGATGTACCCTGCATCAGTGGAATACCTGAAAAGACAACGAATCATCCCAAATTGAGGAGGTGGACTTTGAAAGCAAGATTTATTATTTTTTCTCCTTTTCCTCTTTTTGTGAGTGTGTATGTGTATGCTTCTGTGTGAGATTTTGTCTGTATAGCTTTGCTTTCACCATTTGTCCTACGGTTCTGTCCATCCGTTTATTTTTTTTTTACTTAAAAATTTTTTTTTCTTAATAATTATTTTTTATTTTAATAACTTTATTTTATTTTGTCTTACTATATTTTCTCCTCTTTCTTTCTTTCTACTTTTTCTCCCTTTAATTCTGAGCTGTGTGGATGAAAGGCTCTTGGTGCTGCAGCCAGGAGTCAGTGCTGTGCCTCTGAGGTGCGAGAGCCAACTTCAGGACACTGGTCCACAAGAGACCTCCCAGCTCCACGTAATATCAAACAGCGAAAATATCCCAGAGATCTCCATGTCAACACCAACACCCAGCTTCACTCAACGACCAGCAAGCTACA
>NC_041231.1:35353676-35354139 GCF_002837175.3 Physeter macrocephalus | reverse complement strand
TAGATCAATGGAACAGGATAGAAAGCCCAGAGATAAACCCACGCACATATGGTCACCTTATCTTTGATAAAGGAGGCAGGAATGTACAGTGGAGAAAAGATAGCCTCTTCAATAAGTGATGCCGGGAAAAGTGGACAGGTACATGTAAAAGTATGAGATTAGAACACTCCCTAACACCATGCACAAAAATAAGCTCAAAATGGATTAAAGACCTAAATGTAAGGCCAGAAACTATCAAACTCTTAGAGGAAAACATAGGCAGAACACTCTATGACACAAATCACAGCAAGATCCTTTTTGACCCACCTCCTAGAGAAATGGAAATAAAAACAAAAATAAACAAATGGGACGTAATGAAACTTAAAAACTTTTGCACAGCAAAGGAAACCATATACAAGACCAAAAGACAACTCTCAGAATGGGAGAAAATATTTGCAAATGAAGCAACTGACAAAGGATTAAT
>NC_041231.1:35352286-35353112 GCF_002837175.3 Physeter macrocephalus | reverse complement strand
GCTGGGCCCGTGAGCCATGGCCGCTGAGCCTGCACGTCTGGAGGCTGTGCTCCGCAGCGGGAGAGGCCACAGCAGTGAGAGGTCTGCGTACCGCAAAAAAAAAAAAAAAAAAACTAAAAAAAAAAACCTAAAAATAGAATTACTATATGATCCAGCCATCCCAATACTGGGCATATACCCAGATAAAACCATAATTCAAAAAGAGTCATGTACCAAAATGTTCATTGCAGCTCTATTTACAATAGCCAGGAGATGGAAGCAACCTAAGTGTCTATCATCGGATGAATGGATAAAGAAGATGTGGCACATATATACAATGGAATATTACTCAGCCATAAAAAGAAACAAAATTGAGTTATTTGTAGTGAGGTGGATGGACCTAGAGTCGGTCATACAGAGTGAAGTAAGTCAGAAAGAGAAAGACAAATACCGTATGCTAACACATATATATGCCATCTAAGAAAAAGAAAATGTCACAAAGAACCTAGGGGTAAGATGGGAATAAAGACACAGACCTACTGGAGAATGGACTTGAAGATATGGGGAGGAGGAAGGGTAAGCTGCGACAAAGTGAGAGAGTGGCATGGACATATATATACTACCAAATGTAAAATAGAAAGCTAGTGGGAAGCAGCCGCATAGCACAGGGAGATCAGCTCGGTGGTTTGTGACCACCTAGAGGGGTGGGATAGGGAAGGTGGGAGGGAGGGAGACGCAAGAGGGAAGAGATATGGGAACGTGTGTATGTGTATAGCTGATTCACTTTGTTATAGAGCAGAAACTAACACACCATTGTAAAACAATTACACTCCAATAAAGATGTTAA
>NC_041231.1:35337165-35347609 GCF_002837175.3 Physeter macrocephalus | reverse complement strand
AATCCCACTACTGGGCATATACCCTGAGAAAACCATATTTCAAAAAGAGTCATGTACCAAAATGTTCATTGCAGCTCTATTTACAATAGCCAGGACATGGAAGCAACCTAAGTGTCCATCAACAGATGAATGGATAAAGAAGATGTGGCACATATATACAATGGAATATTACTCAGCCATAAAAAGAAACAAAATTGAGTTATTTGTAGTGAGGTGGATGGACCTAGAGTCGGTCATACAGAGTGAAGTAAGTCAGAAAGAGAAAGACAAATACCGTATGCTAACACATATATATGCCATCTAAGAAAAAGAAAATGTCACAAAGAACCTAGGGGTAAGATGGGAATAAAGACACAGACCTACTGGAGAATGGACTTGAAGATATGGGGAGGAGGAAGGGTAAGCTGCGACAAAGTGAGAGAGTGGCATGGACATATATATACTACCAAATGTAAAATAGAAAGCTAGTGGGAAGCAGCCGCATAGCACAGGGAGATCAGCTCGGTGGTTTGTGACCACCTAGAGGGGTGGGATAGGGAAGGTGGGAGGGAGGGAGACGCAAGAGGGAAGAGATATGGGAACGTGTGTATGTGTATAGCTGATTCACTTTGTTATAGAGCAGAAACTAACACACCATTGTAAAACAATTACACTCCAATAAAGATGTTAAAAAAAATAAAATGGGAATAACCTTATTTCATAGGGCTTTGTGCACTACGTTGGACACTGGGTAATATGCATAGCACAGAGCACATGGTAGTTGTTCAATAAATAATCACTACTATTACTATTAAGAATAATAACAATATAAATCATAAACTATAGGCTACAGCTTTTTTAGTAACTCAGAACAGCACTGATAAAGCTTAAATATAAAGAAAATACTTCACAGAGACAGGCAGAATGACATTTAGACAATGAAGTCAGATAGTTCTGGGTCCAAATCCCATTTCTGCCATTTCACAGCTGTGGGACATTGAGAAAATTCACTACTCAGCCTCAGTTTCCTCATATGTAAAGTAAGGATAGTAATAGTACCTATGAGAACCAAATAAGATAACACTCAGCACACACACAGTGAGTACTCAGCAAATGTTATAATCATTATGGAAAACGTAAGATCTGAGTTAGACACGAGAGGGATATGTTCATTTATACCTCACTCCCTACCCCAAAACTATATCTGTTTGATTTTTTACTACTAAAAAAAAGGTTTGAATGAAACACAAAGCCCCCTACTAATTTTATACAGGATATTATAATTAATTCATCTTTAAATAAAAAGTTCTTATATCAAAAATCATGTATTTTTCAAAAAAGTAACACTAACTTTTTCCATCAGGTGTGATATTAAAACCACATATTACTGAGGTAAATAATTATAAGTCAAATTTTCTCAACAACCTGCCATCCAATGTCTTGTTTTTACTGCATCAACACATTGGGGGAAATTCTGACCTCTGGCACATAAGAGTTATATGCTATATAATTGTTTAGTGCATTCTGTGCTTGTACTTTCCAAAAAGATAAAATTTTAAGCTGGCGTTATTAAATTAGAAAACTCAGTACATTTTTACAACTAGTCAGGAGCCTTTCAAAATGAAAATAACCGTTGTAATGGGCCATGGGTCTTTATCATCCAACTGCAAAGGGATCAAGGTGGATCCAATTCATTGGTAGAGGTTTGGCTACATAATGCAGGCAAACTGAAGCAATAACTGCTATAGAAATGCATTCATTCCAATACATATCACTGTAGAACTGGAACTTCATGCATTATAACCACGGGACTAAGGAAGGTTTTGTGGTTTTTAGTACTAACGCTTTAAATGGGTGAATTTTAGAACTCTACCAACAATGACATTCATACAAAAATTGGGTGATATTATGTATAACTTTATATTGAAATAAGTGCTTTAAACTTGCACAGATGGTTTTGTTTTCATTATAACTTAATTTTCAAAGCCTCCAACTTACATCATTTTGCCACTGTAATCTCTACGGAATGAAACTATAATATTGTTAAGCAATTACCACTGTGATGTCAAGCAACGGGAAATGTTTTGAAAGGTAATTATTGTGCATGGGTATGGGTAATTTTCAATTATATTCTTGGATAGCGCAGAGTTCGTTTTTCTCCCAAATGCTAAATTGCTCTATTTAAAGACTGGCTACAGAAACTCTAAAAGGACAAATTAACAAATAAAACCATTCTCTGCTACCAGACTAAAAGCATCGGGACACGGGTCCAAATTACATTTTTACTCTTCTTCACATAATAAAGCCATTTCTAGTGAAATAAAATTGCCTTTCAGATAATAATCTATTTACAAACTTTCAGCTTCATCCACTTTGAAACTGGTTAACGGCAATAACAGAAGAAAAACCAACGGAGTCAGACCAAGCACAGCAATATTACCTGCCCTCCCCTTGGTTAGATCAGTGTGAGCAGATAATTCCTCCAGTTCACCTTTTGAGTCAATTAATATAAATGCTTAATTATCTATCTTTAACGCATTTTAACTGTAGATAATAGAAAACCTATATGCACAGGCTCAGTCTTCAAGCTTGAAAATAAATGATGTGGCACCAGTTTATCAGATTTAAAATCTCTGAATCAAGACACTGTACTTGATTTCGATTTTCTGACGCTGCCATCTGGAGTTTTTTTTTTTTTTTTTTTTTTTTTTTTACAAGTTAATGCATTTTCTCTCTTATAGTTCTTGAAAACTGATTGACTGTATCTTTATGTGCATACTAATACACTATTGTTTAAACAATTCAATGGTGACGGATCACCACTGGGAACAGTCAGCCTTCGGATCAATAAAGATGACATTTTAGATAAGATTCTGCTGAGCACCAGGTGCTTGCAAACTCTCCCACCAACTTATATCACAGTAGGACAAAATTAACTTGCACTAAAACTGGAGAAAGTGAACTGTTGAGATTTGTTGCTCAGCAAATACGTGCCCTCAAAAGGGAGAAAGATAAATGACCAATAATGGAATAAAAAGGATGAAAAGGTACTTTCTTCTATTAGAAAGCTATATTGTTTTTTGGAAGGCAAATGATATGCCAAGATTATAGTTCAGGTTTCATTTGGGAAATACGTACATCACTCCTTTTGTAAAATCTCGTGGCTATATTTTACCTGGAAAATGCCACTTAAAACGACACGTTGAAGAATTTGGATGATTAGTTAGGAATTCCTGCAATATCATTCTTTCCAGCGAGTCTCTACTTACAAATGTGATTCAAATGTGCACCTGTATATCAAATAATCACGTTGTACACCTTAAATTAACATAATGTTATATGTCAATTATATTGCAGCAAAGCTGCGGAATACCTCACAAGACATATATGTGCACTTGTAAATATGTGAGTTACCACTCTGAATGCTTTTCGTTGCACATGAAGGAAGGTCCCTAGTCAGACTATTGAGCCCTGAAGCCTACAAAGCCTATAGGATCTCCAGGGCCCGATTTCAGGCAAGGTGGCAACGCTGCAACCAGGGGGAAATGTATCCCAATTCCAGCAATGGAATCTAGGACCACATCCTGGGCCAAGGCCCCTCTGTTGTACATTTGGGGAATAAGTAGGTGGGGAGTGGTTCTGGAATAGGAGAGAGCCTCAGACACCCATCAGTGTGTTTACTTCTCTACTAGAGGGTTCACTTCCAGTATGCCTGAAAAGAAGGCATTTCTTTATATAGTGAGAGGGCTGATTGCCCCCCTCTAATCACTTCTTCTATGCAGAGAAGACACCCCCCGGACCCTGAAAGCTGCATAAGAAAATACTTCCTTGCCCCAAGGTTAATCAGAGACCAAAAGGCAACTACTTGCCTCACAGGGGAAGGGGAAGGAATCTGGATTCAAGAATGTCATACAGGTATAACTTGTTTTTTTGCGCTTTGATTTATTGTGTTTTTTACAAATTGAAGGTTTGTGGCAACCCTGCGTTGAGCAAGTCCAACGGCACCATTTTTCCAACAGCTTTTGCTCACTTTGTGTCTCTGTCACATTTTGGTAATTCTCAAAAGATTTCAAACTTTTGCATTATTATTATATTTGTTATGGTGATCTTTGATCAGTGATCTTTGATGTTACTACGACAACCTGCTGAAGGCTCAGATGATGCATTTTTTTAGCAATAAAGTATTTTTAAATTAAGGTATGCACTTTTTTAAAGATGTAATGCTATTGGACACTTCATAGACAACAGTGTAGTGTAAATACAACTTTTATATGCCCTGGGAAACCAGACTCATTTTACTGCGATATTTGTTTCATTGCGGTGGTCTGGAACAGAACGTGCACTATCACAAAGGTATGCCTGAAAATGATAACAAATCATTTCACAAGCTGAGAGTTGAGGCGGGGGCTCTATGGGTCTAAGGAGAATTCTAAAGAGAGTACTAGTTTATCCAGAAAGGCTCAAGAAAGAAAACTACCTAAATTAAAAACACTGCACTGGACATTTCAGCTGTGTAGTTCTTACCGACCTAAATGGGAATTCTGTGGTTCTATCACAGTGTGGGGCTTAAGGGTGCGGACAGTCCAGCACGACAGGCCTCGGTCAGTGTTCTGCTCCACAATCAGTGGGGCTGTGCCCCAGGCTGTGACCCTAACCTCACCCGTACAGTGGCGACACAGCACAGCCCTATGCCAGTAAGTGTTAGGAGAAGTCACTGAGAGGTAACGCAGAGGAAAACTCGACACAGCACTGGGCACACAGCATGTGCTTTATTAATGCTGGCTTCTATTATTACTTTCATCGTCAATATTGCTTTTTAAGGGGAAGTTCTCCTTTGCATTTTGAATAAATCTTCAAGATACAGGGAAGATCCAAAAAGTAGACCAAATCATCCTCCTGTTTCCCATGGGCAGAAGATTCACTCATTCTACTCATCAAATATTTATGCAGCGTTTACAATGTCCTAGGCGCCATGTTAAGCACTGTGGGTACCACGGTTGTTCGATGAAGCATAATGTCTGGTGCGATAACTAATAAAACAGATTTTGGAAGACTGCTTTTAGACTCAGGGTTATTAGATAAATGTCAAATAATTGCACGGCGGGAAACAGGACTGTGAAAGGATTCCTCTGCTGGGCCCAGGACAGGCGGCCAGGTTCCCCTCTCTCTGGTTAGCTGTGAGGCGTCATGAGATTTCTATAAATTCTTTAATAGTAATTTGGATATTACACCTATAAAATAAGCATCCGCTGCCTATTTATGTCTCATGGGAGATTAATTAATGTTCATAAAGGAATATCTTCTGTGGCTTTGCCATACAAAAGGTATGAGAATGTTATATTTATGAGACTCTGGCAACTCCAAAAGCCCTTCTGAGTGTCTTTCTCACTCAAAATCCATGCAACCTGCAAAAAAAGGTTTACAGGCCTGAAGAGAGGGGCATTATTATTCCATTTTGGAGCTGGTAAGCATGAATAATTTAAGGGTCATAGCTGTAAAGGAACAAATGTCAAAAACAAATTGAAAACTATTGTTCGAGGAAAGTCTGGTTCATTTTCAAAAGGTCAGTTTGGTAGTTTTCTTGAGTAAGTTCTGAAATCTTAACTTCCCATTTTTACATTTCACACGGTCTCCAGAAAAACACATTATTCCTAAGTGTTAAGGGCACCCGTGCCCATGGTAATTGATATTTGGCAAATGTATTATGGCCCAGCTGAGAGCTGCCCGTTTCTCCATCCAGTCGAATGGTGCGGAGTACAATGCTGTTCCTGCTGGCTGCTCGGCTCTGCTGGGAGCCGGGCCGTTCATTTCAAGATGGAATTCACACACTTGAGATACTCTGGCCTAGTAGAAACTGGGGCTGTGACACAAATTTGTACTGAATAAAGAAGGGACTCTAGGGCCAGGTATAATGCATGCATTTACTTTTGTATGGGCTGGGGCAAGTTTTCTAGAGTTACGTATTGGTTAGGCCATCTTTCCCTGCTCTTAGAATGCAGTTATGCCTCTAGCTGCACGGATACATCTTGGCCTCTCCATCTCTGATGGAGATGTGGTGGTTCATCGTATCACTTCCCTGCTCTAAGTACCAGTGCCCATGTGTAAAATGGGGGTAATAATAGTACCTACATCTCAGTAGGCTATTCTGAGAATTAAAGTACACATGTAGGCCTGGGTCACTGGAAGATGAAATAAACATTAGCTATTATTATGTTTATCCTAGAAGTCTGAAGATGGAAGAGCCTCTTTCCCTGTGAACCAGCCTTCAAAACCACCTTCACATCCCAGTGCAATGGTTCTGCAGAAAGGCACTGATGTGGAGGAAGACTGGATCCAAATCGTAACTCTGATTGAGCATTTGACCTTGGGCAAGGTCAAATTGAGGGTGATGAACTACATCAGTGTTTTTAACTGGTTCATTAGGGCCCCACGGCAAGGTTCTGAGACCATAACTCCCACTCTACCCAGAGCAGTTCTGCTTTTAACTCCTTTACTTATTGGGATTCCATATGAGATTTCACTTGACAGAAAATTTTTCATTGCTTATAGGTAAAGTTTAAGAGCCACTGCATAAGGTGACCTATAATTGTTTTAATTGCTAAAATGTATGGGTCTAAGTTCAATACTCTCATTGTTGAATTTTACAAATATGCCTAATACACCAAAAAATTGGAATTGGGGGAAAAACTGAAAGTCAGATTTCAATGAATTATCCTGTTCTTTCCTTCCCAGGTTGTTATAAGAAATGACCAGTTGAATAACATTTCTCTCCCTCTTTTCCCTCCCTTTCTCCCTTCCTGTCTTCCTTCTAATGAGAATCCAGCGTATCTAATATATGCCAGAAATTTCAGGGTACTAGGGATCTAGGAGTGAGCAAACTGACAGTCTCTGCTTTTAAAAACTCTTAGGCTACCTAGGAAAAAAGGCAATAAACAAGTAAACGAATCACGAGTTACGGACTGTGGAAAGGCTGTGACGAAAAGGCACTAGGTGGGGTGAGAGAGCCTGACTTACTCAGATAAGGTCGTCTCGAGAGGCCTTGGAGAAGGTGGACACAGCGACCACCCAGGCCGGGCAGTCCCGCACTCTAGTCATCTTGCCCTTCATTCAGCCCCTCACTCCGTTGGCCTTGCCCTAGATCTATCTGGTCAACATGGCAACTACACCCCTCAGCCACTCACCCCCCTGGAGGGAGTGTGGCCACCAGTCATTTCTGACAAGCCTGGGTTGGGGAGGGAGGGAGGCAGGTCCAGGCCTGAAACAGGTGACCAGAGGTCTGCTTTTCTTTTTTCTGAAAGGACTTAGCTACTTAGCCCTTGAGATGTTTTAATTTGTTTTCCTGTCGACTGGAACTCTCAACAGAAAAGTAATTTTTCAATTCCTCGTTTATATATAGTATTTTTTTTGATGAGGTAATTTATTTACTGGGTTCAAAGCCAAAAAAATTAAAAAATAAAAACAGTGGTTGGGCTCTGGGGCCAGGCTGCTTGGGTTTACATCCCAGCTCTGCCAATGACTAACTCTATGCAAATTATTCAAGAGCTTGCTGCTTCAGTTTCTTCAGCTGTAAAAAATAACAACTGCATATACAAAATTAGTATCTTCCTCATGGTGCTGCTGGGAGGACTAAATTTCTTTTTTACATTCTCTCTTTTTTAAAAATTGAAGTATAATGATTTACAGTGTTGTGTTAGTTTCTGGTGTACCGCAAAATGATTCAGTTATGTGTATGTATATATATACATTCTTTTTCATATTCCTTTCCATTATAGTTTATTACAAGATAGTGAATACAGTTCCCTGTGCTATACAGTAGGACCTTGTTGTTTATCTGTTTTATATATAGTAGTGTGTATCTGCTAATCCCAAACTCCTAATTTATCCCTCCCCCCAACCTTCCCCTTAAGTAGCCATAAATTTGTTTTCTATGTCTGTGAGTCTGTTTCTGTTTTGTATAAAAGTTCATTTCTATCATATTTTAGATTCCACATATAAGTGATATCATGATACTTGTCTTTCTCTGTCTGACTTACTTGTGAGGACTAAATGTAACCACTGAGCACAGTGTCTGGCATAAATTAGGTGCTGAGTTAATGGTATTGTGCAACAGAAACCCAGGAAGAGTCCCAGACTACCCACAACTGTGCCTCCCTTCTCCTTCTGATGGTATACACTGGATGCTTGAGCCTATTATTTTTCTTTGATAAACACTATAAGAACAGATGGAAACACTAACTCAGTATATTGGTAAGTGTATGCTATGTTGTCTAAAACTAAGCCAATGACATGTAAAGATTAAGCAAATAGGAAACACTACTTTTTGATGGTTTTCATTAACTACAAACTATTCAAGTTTATCAGAAGAGGGAAAGGGATACCAGATGGAAATCTACGGTGACAGGGAGAAGGGGTGCCAGATCTGGTTAACATTGGCCAGAACATTTCTACAATTCTTGGAATTTAATTTGTTAATTTGTCCTCCATGCAAGTTCTGTTTACCTTCAACATAATTGAGCCCCTGCTGTCAAAACATCACTTTTCAATGGCAACTTTAAGACATCCTTTCAGCCACTCATCATCACTATAGATCTTGGGTGCCTTTGCTTAAAGACCACACTCTCCTGTGGCTTATTTAGAATACTTAAAATATTACTTGTTCCCTCACAGCAAGGACTCCTCCTGACAGCCAAGATTCTGTTTTTCTGTCATGAGTAATTATAAATGTACACCCCTAAAAAAAGTCTCAATTTGAGGGGCATCATCTATTTCAGATAGTAAATCACAGCAACATCTCCATCCCTTGGGCAACCAAAATGCACAACTCAGATGTATAAGCTCTCACTCTGAACTCTCCATACCTGAAGAAAAATGGGATGCTCCACTTTCTCCCTGGGGCAATTAGGGAAAAAAAAACCCTGGCACCTTTGTTGGAGTAATTTATACTGGTTTCAGTGCCTTTCTTTTTTTAAAACTATAGATATAGAGCTTCCATCATTTTTTTAAAAAAAATTTATTTTCTTCTTATTATTTTTAATATCTTTATTGGAGTACAATTGCTCCACAATGGTGTGTCAGTTTCCGCTCTACAAGAAAGTGAGTCAGCCATACATGTACACATGCTCCCACATCTCCTCCCTCCCGCGCCTCCCTCCCTCCACATCCCACCCCTCTAGGTGGTCACAAAGCACCGAGCTGATTCCCCTGTGCCACGCGGCTGCCTCCCACCGCTATCCACTCCACACCTGGTAGTGTATACATGTCCATGCCACCCCCCAACCCTGTCACAACCCACCCTTCCTCCTCTCCACATCCTCAAGTCCATTCTCTAGTAGGTCTGTGTCTCCATTCCCGTCTTACCCCTAGGTTCTTCATGACTTTTTTTTTTTTCTTAGATTCCATATATATGTGTTAGCATACAGTATTTGTTTTTCTCTTCCTGACTTACTTCACTCTGTATGACAGACTCTAGGTCCATCCACCTCACTACAAATAACTCAATTTCGTTTCTTTTTATGGCTCAGTAATATTCTATAGTATATATGTGCCACATCTTCTTTATCCATTCATCCGATGATGAACACTTAGGTTGCTTCCATCTCCTGGCTATTGTAAATAGAGCTGCAATGAACATTTTGGTACATGATCCTTTTTGAATTATGGTTTCTCTGGGTATATGCCCAGCAGTGGGATTGCTGGGTCGTATGTTAGTTCTATTTGTAGTTTTTTAAGGAACCTCCATACTGTTCTCAATAGTGGCTGTATCAATTTACATTCCCACCATCAGTGCAAGAGTGTTCCCTTATCTCCACACCCTCTCCAGCATTTATTGTTTCTAGATTTTTTGATGATGGCCATTCTGACCGGTGTGAGATGATATCTCATTGTAGTTTTGATTTGCATTTCTCTAATGATTAATGATGTTGAGCATTCTTTCATGTGTTTGTTGGCAATCTGTATATCTTCTTTGGAGAAATGTCCATTGCAGCTCTATTTACAATAGCCAGGACATGGAAGCAACCTAAGTGTCCATCAACAGATGAATGGATAAAGAAGATGTGGCACATATATACAATGGAATATTACTCAGCCATAAAAAGAAATGAAACTGAGTTATTTGTAATGAGGTGGATAGACCTGGAGTCTGTCATACAGAGTGAAGTAAGTCAGAAGGAGAAAAACAAATACCGTATGCTAACACATATATATGGAATCTAAGAAAAAAAAATGTCATGAAGAGATTAGTGGTAGGACAGGAATAAAACACAGACCTACTAGAGCATGGACTTGAGGACATGGGGAGGGGGAAGGGTAAGCTGTGACGAAGTGAGAGAGTGGCAGGGACATATATGCACTACCAAATGTAAATTAGATAGCTAGTGGGAAGCTGCCGCATAGCACAGGGAGATCACCTCTGTGCTTTGTGACCACGAGAGGGGTGGGATAGGGACGGTGGGAGGGAGGGAGA
>NC_041231.1:35311454-35335464 GCF_002837175.3 Physeter macrocephalus | reverse complement strand
TTTCTAAGTATTTTTTGATTTCCTCTTTGATTTCTTCAGTGATCATTTCGTTATTAAGTAGTGTATTGTTTAGCCTCCATGTGTTTGTATTTCTTAGAGATCTTTTCCTGTAATTGATATCTTGTCTCATAGTGTTGTGGTTGGAAAAGATACTTGAAACAATTTCAATTTTCTTAAATTTACCAAGGCTTGATTTGTGACCCAAGATATGATCTATCCTGGACAATGTTCCATGAGCACTTGAGAAAAATGTGTATTCTGTTGTTTTTGGATGGAATGTCCTATAAATATCAATTAAGTCCATCTTGTTTAATGTATAAAGCTTGTGTTTCCTTAATTTATTTTCATTTTGGATGATCAGTCCATTGGTGAAAGTGGGGCGTTAAAGTCTCCTGCTATGAATGTATTACTGTTGATTTCCCCTTTTATGGCTGTTAGTATTTGCCTTATGTATTGAGGTGCTCCTATGTTGGGTGCATAAATATTTACAATTGTTATATCTTCTTCATGGATCGATCCCTTGATCATTATATAGTGTCCTTCTTTGTCTCTTGTTATAGTTTTTACTTTAAAGTCTATTTTGTCTGATATGAGAATTGCTACTCCAGCTTTCTTCTGATTTCCATTTGCATGGAATATCTTTTTCCATCCCCTCACTTTCAGTCTGTATGTGTCCCTAGGTCTGAAGTGGGTCTCTTGTAGACAGCATATATATGGGTCTTGTTTTTGTTTCCATTCAGCCAGTCTGTGTCTTTTGGTGGGAGCATTTAATCCATTTACATTTAAGGTAATTATCGATATGTATGGTTCTATTACCATTTACTGAATTGTTTCGGGTTGTTCTTGTAGGTCTTTTCCTTCTCTTGTGTTTCTTGCCTAGAGAAGTTCCTTTAGCATTTGTTGTAAAGCTGGTTTGGTGGTGCTGAACTCTCTCAGCTTTTGCTTGTCTGTAAAGGTTTTAATTTCTCCATCAAATCTGAATGAGATCCTTGCTGGGTAGAGTAATCTTGGTTGTAGGTTTTTTTCCTTCATCACTTTAAATATGTCCTGCCACTCCCTTCTGGCTTGGAGAGTTTCTGCTGAAAGATCCGATGTTAACCTTATGGGGATTCCTTTGTGTGTTATTTGTTGTTTTTCCCTTGCTGCTTTTAATATGTTTTCTTTGTATTTAATTTTTGACAGTTTGATTATTATGTGTCTTGGCGTGTTTCTCCTTGGGTTTATCCTGTATGGGACTCTCTGTGCTTCCTGGACTTGATTGACTATTTCCTTTCCTATATTAGGGAAGTTTTCAACTATAATCTCTTCAAATATTTTCTCAGTCCCTTTCTTTTTCTCTTCTTCTTCTGGGACCCCTATAATTTGAATGTTGGTGTGTTTAATGTTGTCCCAGAGGTCTCTGAGACTGTCCTCAGTTCTTTTCATTCTTTTTTCTTTATTCTGCTCTGCAGTAGTTATTTCCACTATTTTATCTTCCAGGTCACTTATCCGTTCTTCTGCCCCAGTTATTCTGCTATTGATCCCTTCTAGAGTATTTTTAATTTCATTTATTGTGTTGTTCATCATTGCTTGTTTCCTCTTTACTTCTTATAGGTCCTTGTTAAATGTTTCTTGCATTTTTTCTCTTCTATTTCCAAGATTTTGGATCATCTTTATTATCATTATTCTGAATTCTTTTTCAGGTAGACTGCCTATTTCCTCTTCATTTGTTAGGTCTGGTGGGTTTTTATCTTGCTCCTTCATCTGCTGTGTCTTTTTCTGTCTTCTCATTTTGCTTATCTTACTGTATTTGGGGTCTCCTTTTTGCAGCCTGCAAGTTCATAGTTCCCATGGTTTTTGGTTTGACATTACGTGGAGCTGGGAGGTCTCTTGTGGACCAGTGTCCTGAAGTTGGCTCTCACACCTCAGAGGCACAGCACTGACTCCTGGCTGCAGCACCAACAGCCTTTCATCCACACGGCTCAGAATAAAAGGGAGATAAAGTAGAAAGAAAGAAAGAAAGAAAGAGGATAAAATAAAATTAAATAAAGTAAGATAAAATAAAATAAAGTTATTAAAATAAAAAGTAATTATTAAGAAAAAAAATTTTTTTAAGTAAAAAATAAAAACAAAACGGATGGACAGAACCCTAGGAGAAATGGTGAAAGCAAAGCTATACAGACGAAATCTCACAGAGAAGCATACACATACACACTCACAAAAAGAGGAAAAGGGGAAAAAATAATAAATCTTCCCCTGAAAGTCCACCTCCTCAGTTTGGGATGATTCGTTGTCTATTCAGGTTTTCCACTGATGCAGGGTATATCAAGTTGATTGTGTAGATTTCATCTGCTGCTCTTGAGGCTGCTGGGAGAAATTTCCCTTTCTCTTCTTTGTTCGCCAAGCTCCCGGGGTTCAGCTTTGGATTTGGACGTGCCTCTGCATGTAGGTCGCTGGAGGGCATCTGCTCTTCGCTCAGACAGGATGGGGTTAAAGGAGCAGCTGGTTCGAGGGCTCTGGCTCACTCAGGCCGGGGGGAGGGAGGGGCATGGATGCGGGGTGAGCCTGTGGCTGCAGAGGCCGGCGGGACGTTGCACCAGCCTGATGCGCGCCGTGCGTTCTCCCGGGGAAGTTGTCCCTGGATCATGGGACCCTGGCATTGGCGGGCTGCACAGGCTCCCGGGGTGGGGAGGTGTGGATAGTGACCTGTGCTCGCACACAGGCTTCTTGGTGGCGGCAGCAGCGGCCTTAGCGTCTCATGCCCGCCTCTGGGGTCCGTGCTGATAGCCGCGGCTCGCGCCCCTCTCTGGAGCTCCTTTAAGCAGCGCTCTTAATCCCCTCTCCTCGCGCACCAGGAAACAAAGAGGGAAGAAAAAGTCTCTTGCCTCTTCGGCAGGTGCAGCTTTTTCCCGGACTCCCTCCCGGCTAGCCGTGGTGCACTAACTCCTTCAGGCTATGTTCACGCCACCAGTCCTCTCCCTGCGATCCGACCGAAGCCCAAGCCTCAGCTCCCAGTCCCCGCCTGCCCCGGCGGGTGAGCAGACAAGCCTCTCGGGCTGGTGAGTGCCGGTTGGCACCAATCCTCTGCGGGAATCTCTCCGCTTTGCCCTCCGCACCCCTATTGCTGCGCTCTCCCCCGTGGCTCTGAAGCTTCCCCCCTCCGCCACCCGCAGCCTCCGCCGGCGAAGGGGCTTCTAGTGTGTGGAAACCTTTCCTCCTTCACAGCTCCCTCCCACTGGTGCAGGTCCCGTCCCTATTCTTCTGTCTCTGTTTATTCTTTTTTCTTTTGCCCTACCCAGGTACGTGGGGGAGTTTCTTGCCTTTTGGGAGGTCTGAGGTCTTCTGCCAGCATTCAGTGGGTGTTCTATAGGTGCAATTCCACATGTAGATGTAGTTCTGATGTATCTGTGGTGAGGAAGGTGATCTGCGTGTCTTACTCTTCTGCCATCTTCCCAGCTCTCCTAGAGCTTCCATCTTTATAATCCAACTTGGAAAGCTATCTCAGGGAGTCCCACTCTGAGGTTGTCTGTCACTCCAGCTATGCATTTTAGATTTCCCCCCACCCTTCCCATCTCAACCCCTCTGTGTCTGACGAAGATTCTTTATGTCCCTCCTCTACACACTCCTGACAGTTACATTCCCTGCTCACAGCCAGAAACTAAATGGTTCATCTTTGTGGCTCTCATCAACAAAGAGAACCCCAGGCAAATTTTCATCCCTGCTTCCTTCTAATTTTTCTATTACTAATACTGCCCATCATAGCTCTGTGCCAGCCTTTGCTTTAATGAAACGGCTGTCCTTCTGTATTAACGAAAACATGGATCTCCGTGATGCTGGAGTATTGGGTCTGCTTTGTAATAATACCAACAACTGGTATTTGGTAGGCGCTATCCCAAGTATTTCATATGCAGTATACCTCACTGAATCTTCATGAAAAACTTGCAGGCGGGCACCATCTATTATTAGTCTTATTTTACAAAACTGAAATTCATAAAGGTCACACAGCAGGAATTGCTAGAGTTGGAATTCAGATGAAGGTCAGTTTGACACCAAAGCCATGCTCTTACGCCTTAAACTATATTTTGCCCATGGATTAACCCTCAGGAGAACAAGGACAATTTCTCTTTTAAATTCCTTTTAGTTGCAAAGAACCTATCATCCTATAAAATGAGGCACAGATTACCTCATTTTGGGTGTGTGAGCCTAAGTGATCAGCATTTAAAAAAAACAGTGGCATCTCAAAGTGACTGATTTTCTCTATATATAGCTAATTATTTTTATTTTTTATGCTTGCTGTTTTTCACATTCCCACCTTGAGCACTCAAGCTTCCAGAAGAATCCTGATGCTGCTCTGCTGGCTGTTGACTGGGAGGAACAATCGGTGGGCTCAGCATATTTAACCAGTCCCTAAAAAGAAAAGAAGAAAATAAATGAACCACATGTTTGTAATTCCATATATAGATTTTACCTTTCTGCTGGATTTTTACCTCCCTGGGGCTTCCACAGAAACCCATTTTTCCCTTCTTCATATTTCAGAAAATAAGATGTCCAGAAGTTAATATTCGTTTTATAAATCTGTAAATACATAGTCAATTACTTAACTAACTAGCTGTTCAATAAATACACCAACTAAATGATGATGACTGTTCCTCTCAAAAGTTTATTACTGTTGATCATCAACTATAGCACAGCTCATCTCACCTAAGAAAATTATTTCAACAACTAAGAAGAAATGCAGCAGAGACAAAGCTCCTTAGGACCTTTGGATAAGAAAGCCTGACAAAGTTACATGTCATGGATGACAAGAGTCCATTTGGTGATTCAAAAGAGAAGTTAGTCTTGGAGCTGTCACGGACCAGCCATGATGGTGGGAGCTGGTATGCATTCACTTGGGGCTTTAGGGCAGGGGCGGACAAAAGAAGGGAGAGTGAGGGCCTTTGGGCCCTTGAATGGCTCAATACTTCAGTTCTCCCGGCATGAATGGGGGCAAAGCCACTTCAGAAAGCACCTCCTACATTCCCTGTCCCTCTGCCTCCAACTTTCAGCCTCATTCCCAGTCTCTTTACTTTCCTTCTTTCCATTATTTTCCTGTCTCTCTGCTCCCTCTAGCAGATACCTGGGTGGGTGTGATATAAGTCAGTGACATCCTGAAGGCCTGAGTCACTGTGTGTTCTACTTCAACCCTTCCTCATCTGTAAACTTGCTATTGAGCTTCTTCACGGGAACAGAGCAGGAAGGGGGATGTGAAGGATTTTCCATAGTGAATTATATTTCTTGCATTGATATCAGCAGCCTGTGTCATTGACCTTATTCTTCTCAACAGGAACATGTCCTCATGACCAAAAAATTTCTTTCTAAATTTCTGCATTTTCTGCTGTCTTTATCTACAATGGGAGACAGTCCCCACCAGTAACTAAGAGCACTGGCTCTCCAGGCCAGTCCTGGCACCATGTTTCTGAAATGTGAGAACTTAGACAAGTCACTTATAACATCACTAAGCCTTATGTATAAAAAGAAGGTAATAATAGTTACTCCAGAGTTTTGTCATTAAGATGAAATGAAAAAAAATGGATGAAAAACGTTTGGTATGGATCTGGGTACAGAGCTGCTGTCAACAAATTTCAGCTATGACCACTATCATCTTCATTATCAATGAAGATCATAGTATGGCTGTACCCACAATGATAAACCAAGGTAGGAATTGGATTCTGCTGGAATTAAACCAGCCAAGGATTGTAGAATGATTTCAAGTCTATACAATAGAAGTTTTCTTTGCAAGCCATTTACTCTTCTTGTATAAAAAGGATCTTGATGTAAAAATTATCCAATTCCTATTTGTATTATTTTAAGATACTTTCACTCACTGCTCACCTTAGCTATCACCAGATTATGGCTTGTGAAATAAGCAAGGTGAGCTTGCTGTGTAATTGAATTTCATAATAACACATTAAGGACATCAGAAAGGATTTGTCACAGACTTCCAAGCTAATGGGGCATTTTCTGATAAGCACCTTTTACTTAGTCCATTTAATTATAGCAGACCAAAAAATTCCTACATTATAGAAAATTACAAGGTCACATACAAATTACTAGCCCAGTGGCTTCATTACTCGGCAAGAGAGATGGAGAGCAAAGATGAACAGGAGAAAAATAATGTTATCATATGATGACACCCCAGCGACAAATTAGAAACGCCACACGATGGCAGTAGTAGCTTCTACCGTGGTCCATGGACATGCAGGAAAAAGCAGATGTTATAAAAGGCAAGACATTACTTCTTAGGCCAATGATTTGGTTAATGTTTTTCTTGTCAGCAGTAGCTATGGAAAGTACAGAGTTTTTCTTTTTGTGATTTTTGTTTGTTTTAAAGTAATTTCAGATTTATAGAAAAGTTTCAAAAGTACAAAGAACTTCTATATATCTTTCACCTAGATTCTCCAATTTAAACATTTTATCACATCTGCTATCTATCTATCTATCTTTCTATCTATCATCTATCTATCATCATCTCTCTATCAAGGGTTGGTAAACTATGCCCATGGGCCAAGTCTGGCCCACTGCCTGTTTTTGTAAGGCCTGCAAACCAAAAATAGTTTTTATATATTTTAATGGATGAAAACAAAATAGCAATGTTTCATGACACATGAAAGTTATATATAATTCACATTTCAGTGTCCATAAATAAAGTTTTATTGGAATACAGCCATGTTCACCTTTTTACATATTGTCTATGACAGCTTTTGTGCTATGATGACAGAGTTAAATATTTGTGATCTGGCCTTTTACAGAAATGTTTGTCGGCCCCTGGTCTATAACCATGAGGTCATATTGCTTCCTCTACTACTAATATAATACCACAGAGTCATTTTCATCTTTCTTTTTTCCTTTCTGACACTGAGGAACCTGGCTCCCATTAGCCTCAGGATATTTACTTACTTTCTGAAGTAGAGAACACACCAAAAGTAGTTTCAAACAAAACTAAGCAAATAAAACAAAACAACCAATAAAACACCCCAAATCTACTCTCTAGGATTCTCTGTTTATGGTTCTTTTTTTCGTTAGTTAAAATACCATGTTCAAAATTTACTTAGGCTAATTCTTTTTCCTACCTCGTCAGTGAGGTTATATTCTTAATTTGAAATATAGTTAGCGTCATTTGCTTCTGTTTGTATTAAGTTTTTCTCCCCATTCTTGATTTTTATTACTTTTGTTGTTTTGAGTAGGTAAAATATTACCAGTTCAAAAGTCAAACTTTTACAGAAAAGCATATTCAGTAAGAGTTAGATTTCCTTCATCTCTTCCAGTCTGTTTCCACCCCTTCATCATTTCAACACCATCCCCACCCACTCCTCCAGAGGTAATCAATTCATTAGTTCTTGTGTCTGTTTCTTTTTGCAAAATTTCAGCAGATACACGTCTATTTTTTTCATTCCTCTTCTTTCTAATGTAAAAGGTAGTATACTATAATTACTCTTTTGCACTTTCGTTTTCTCAACTTAAAATATATCCAGGAAATCACTCATACCAGTTCATAGACAGCTTCCTTATTCTTTTTTTTTTTTTTTTTTACGCTGCATAGTACTCTGCAGTGTGGCATACATTTATTTCACCACTGTCCTATGTTTGGGCAAGTTTTAAATATTTTGTGATTACTGCAATTAATGCTACAATGAATAACTTCGGGCATATCTATTTTTGTATATGTGGAGATATACCTTCAAGATAAATTCTTGGAAGTGGGATTCCTGGAATAAAAGGTAAATGCACACTTGGTTTTGTTAGACACTGACAAATTGTTTTCACAAGGGTTGTACCCATTAGCATTCCCAGCAGCAATGTCTGAGACTGCTGGTTTGTCTACAGACATGTCACAATATTATGTTGTCAAGTTTTTAATGCTTTCCAATCTGAGAGATAATAACTGATAACTTAAAGTAGTTTTGATTTCCATTTTTTTGCATTTGTTCTCATTATGAACATTATGAGTAGAGTTGACTCTTCATATGTTTAAGGCTATTTAATATATATGTGTATGCATGTGTGTATTTTATATCTATATCTTTTTTTTTCCTGTCGTTCATGTCTTTTGCTCTTCTTCCATCAGGTCCTTTTTTTTTTTGTCTCTTTCCCTCATTTTGTCATCTGTGTTTGCTTATGATATTTTTTGCCATGCAACAGGTTTTTAATTTTTCTGTAGTCATATGCATCAATCTTTTCTTTTATTGCCTCTGTATTTATTTATTTATATTTTAAAATAAATTTATTTATTTATCTATTTACTTTTGGGTCTTCGTTGCTGCATGCACACTTTTCTCCAGTTGCGCCGAGCGGGGGCTACTCTTTGTTGCGTTGTGCAGGCTTCTCATTGCGGTGGCTTTTCTTGTTGCTGAGCACAGGCTCTAGGTGTGCGGGCTTCAGCAGTTGTGGCACGCAGGCTCAGCAGTTGTGGCTTGCAGGTACTACAGCACAGGCTCAGTAGTTGTGGCACACAGGCTTAGCTGCTCTGTGACATGTGGGATCTTCCCGGACTAGAGATTGAACCCGTGTCCCCTGCATTGGCAGGTGGATTCTTAACCGCTGCGCCACCAGGGAAGTCCCTGCCTCTGTATTTCAAATCAGAGTTAGGAAGTTCCTCCCTACAACCAGGTTCTATAGAAATTCACCCTTTTTTTCTTCCAGTTACTTGCATGGTTTCATTTTTCACATTTAGAATTCTGATCCATTTGGAGTTTATTCTGGTATATGTTGTGAGTTTATTCTGGTGTAAGGTGCATCTAATTTTATCTTGTAAAAATGACTACAGATTCCATATATGTGTGTTAGCATACGGTATTTGTTTTTCTCTTTCTGACTTACTTCACTCTGTATGACAGACTCTAGGTCCATCCACCTCATTACAAATAACTCAATTTCGTTCTTCTTTATGGCTGAGTAATATTACATTGTCTAAAAAACCAGTACTGATGAACCTAATGGCAGGGCAGGAATAAAGATGCAGATGTAGAGAATGGACTTGAGGACACGGGGAGGGGGAAGGGTAAGCTGGGACGAAGTGAGAGAGTAGCATTGACATATATACACTACCAAATGTAAAATGGATGGCTAGTGGGAAGCTGCTGCATAGCACAGGGACATCAGCTCAGTGCTTTGTGATGACCTAGAGGGGTGGGATAGGGAGGGTGGGAGGGAGGCTCAAGAGGGAGGGGATATGGGGATATATGTATACATATGGCTGATTCACTTTGTTGTACAGCAGAAACTAACACAACATTGTAAAGCAATTATACTCCAATAAAGATATAAAAAAAAAATGACTGCAGAATTCTCTTGACAAGTGATGTTAAGATTTAGAAGATTTTATTCAATTAAGAAACTTTAATCAAAACAACTCATTTATTTGGCTTTTTATTAAGTAAGCATTAACAAAGTACATTTTGAAATAAAGGGTTTCCATGTTACCTATAAAATATGGAAAATATTTGGCTAAACAGTCAACCAGTAGGTTTTCTTGCAGGATGAGAGCCTTTATCAGGCTGTGAATCTCCTGAGAGGAGGGTAGAATATGTAGACTGCCCACCTTTTTGCATCTGGAACTGTTCCATCTTTTGGGTCCACAGACCACACCACACCTTGAGTCCACAGACCACACCACACCTTGAGACACTTCAGGTTATACCATTTTCCTACCCTGGTGACATTGTTTTTGTTTTAAGTATTTTTAAAATTTATTTTATTTTTATTGAAATACATTTGATTTATAATATTGTGTTAGTTTCAGGTGTACAGCAGAGTGATTCAGTTATATATAAGCATGGGATGGTTTCTTCCTTTGTTTGTTTTTGTTTTGCTTGATTTTTATTGAAATACATTTGATTTATAATATTGTGTTAGTTTCAGGTGTACAGCAGAGTGATTCAGTTATATATATAATATATATATATTTTTTTCAGATTGTTTTCCATTATAGGTTATTACAAGATACTGAATATACAGTTCCCTGTGGTATACAGGAAGACCCTATTGTTTATCTATTTTATGTATAGTAGGTTGTATACATATACTCCTAATTTATCCCTCTCCCCTTACCTCTCCCCTTTGGTAAGTTTGTTTTCTGTGACTGTGAGTCTGTTTCTGTTTTGTATATAGATTCAATTGTATTATTTTTTAGATTCCACATATAAGTGATATCATATAACTTTCCTCTTTCTCTTGTTTGTTTTGTTTTTATTTTACTTCATATATATTTAATAATTTCATTTTTTCAAGAGTAATCTTTTTTTTCTGTGACTTGTTAATAAGCCAGAAATGTGTAGTCTAGCACCTGTATCTTACATGTTTACATTTTTATAAGTGATATTTAATGCTAAGCCATGTTTTGACCCCCATGCCTTCCCAGTAGCAGGCCGCAAACATCTAGGGATGGGGGAGCGCCAGATCAGGCTCATTCACACATGTCAAGCCCTAGCTCAGGTCTGAGCCACTTCCTTGGCCTGCTTCTCACCCCGGCTGCCTGTGCTCTGGAACCTGCTCTTGCTCTTCGTTCTCCCATTTCCATATTTGCCCTGTCGTTTGGACTTGATACTCTATTTTGTTTGGTTTCCTCAGCTCTGACTATAATCCTTTTCTCTCTACCTGTAATGAAAACCTCCAGCTCCTCTGGTGGAGAAGCATCCTTTTCAGTCAGGCTTGCTCTCCGAGCATGCTCGGGGGCTGCTTCCTCCTCCTTTCTCTCGTGGACCCAGGCAGGCCTCCCACCCCTGCCTCTCCTCTTGAAACTGAAGAGAAAGGACCTGCAGGCACACATATACATGCTGAGCTCTGTCACCAGAAGGTGTGTTTTATTTAAGGGTCAAGACAATGGGTTCACTTCAAATACCACACAAAAAATATAATGTAGATGAAAGATAAATACCATCTTGTGAATCCTCACAGTGGACAAATTCATCTAACATGAAAATCCTGCCCCCTGCAAATACCATGCTCTTTCCATTCAACTTTCATGTTAGAGTTCTGAAGGGAGGCAGTGAGCTTTAACTGAATCACAGCTGACTCAGATATTTTTACAACTGAGGATAATGTCCTCACTTAAGATAGACTGTGGTTTCAGTTCCTTCATTTAAAAACAAGATTTTGTTTACAAGAGAATTTTACACACATTTATTTCATTAACGTGCTTCCTATAAATACATCATATATGTATATACACGTACACACATATATACAAATACATGCATGATATGAGAGCAACAGTTAGCTTGATCATCTGTCGACATATACAGTAATCATTTACTGAACTGCTGTGTGTCAGATCCTGGGGAATCAGAGAGCTCATAGTCAGATGGAAGAAGCATTCTAGCTAACAGAAAACGACATGGGCTGCTGTGGGCTGATCAGCTTATTTGTGTGTTCCCTAAAGGAATTCCCTTGTAAGGAAACTGCCTACAATCTTGTATACATTTAAATATTTTTTGGGGTGAGTAATTATTTGAGAAATCTAAAACATGACAACAATTATTACATAGCTCTCATTTATAGCACTGAGCTACCTGCTATCATAAGCTCTGGGTCAGAGGAGCTAGCCCAGTGTGAAATACTTATACAGGAGATCTTCTATTAGGAATTTAGCAATTTGCAGCAATTTCTATACAATACTTATTGATATTTATCATTTGGTACCAGTGTAAATTTCTTATTCACTGAAAGCAGTCTGGGTTTTAAACATCTTCTAGGGCCAGGTAACAGACTGGGGAGAGGACTAGGAAATAGCTCACTTAGGGGAGAATTCACAGATTCTTTTTAAAACTTGGTGAAAACTGTTTTCCCAGAAAAATGGCCCAAAATACCAAATTTTCTTTCAATTTTAGGAGGTCAGAGATCATCTGAAGCCCATTCGTGGACTTCTGGACCCTGAATTAAGGACTTCTGCATCTTGGAATATCAGGGAGGTGTTTTTGTAGTGTAAAACCCATGGTTCTTTGTAAAGGACCAGATAGTAAATATGTTAGGCTTTACAAGCCACAGGTCTCTGCTGCAACTATTCAGCTCTGCTGCTGTAGTGTGAAAGCAGACATAAACGATAAGTAAACAAGTGGCGTGGCTGTGTTCCAATAAAATCTTATTTACAAAAGAAAAAACATCCTGCAATGGGCAGGATTTGGCCCATAGGCTGTAGTTGAATGACCCCTGTCTTAGAGGAAGGAACTGTGAAGTGGAACATTCTCAAGGCTCTTATGAAAATTCCTGTCAATTTTCCTCCGAAATGCCTTATGAATCTACCTTTCTCACCATCTCTACATCCACCACCAAAGTCCAAGCAACTACCTTGCCTCCTGTTATCTGAAGTAAAAGCTCTGAACTGATCCCCTTAGAGTCATTCATTCTGGCTTCACTTCTCTGTTCTTCACACTATGGCCAAAATGCTAACCTGATTATGTCAACCTCTTTTTCAAACCCTTCAACATCATTGGGAAGCTATCGTATTTGGGAGAAAGACCAGAATTATTACCTTGGCCTTTGAGGCTCTGCATAGCCTTGTCTCTATGTGTTTTTCCAACTTCATCTTGCATTGTTCTCCCTCTCACTCACCATGCTCCAGCCACACTGGGCTTCTCTTGATTTCTGGAAAAATGCCATGATCCCTGCCATCATAGGACTTTTGCCCAGGCTGTGCCCCCTTGTCTAGACCATGTTCTCCTCCCCTGCTCCTACCCACCCCACCTCCTTATCCTGGTAAAATCATATCCAACCTTCACATTTTGGCTCAAGCATCACATTCCTGAGAAGTCCTCCTGGACGGTTGCTCTCTAATCTAGCTGAGTTCCTTTGTTACTTCTTCTAATAGAGCAACTGTGATCTTCTCTTTAAGAGCTCTTATTTGAGTTCATAATTACATCCTCATTTGTTTGATCGTTCAGTGAATGAAGCCTCCCCCACTTGACTCTACCCAGCACCTAGCAGAGTGCCTGGCACAGAATACGCACTTCCTCAATATTTACTGAATGCATGACTGTTGAGTCTCTTTGTTAGTCCAGAATACTGAGCGCCACTCAGACTTGAAAGTTTCCATGACAATAAATAATGCTGCTGTTGCAACCCACTCTTGCATTTTGCCTCTATCTTACTCTTTCTCTACCTGCTAGGAACACGCTATTGTCTTCTCATCATGTGCTTGGTACACACACAATTTGGGGTCAACCTGGGGACACACGCTTGTCTCTTTATAGCCAAGACAGAAAATTTTTAATTTTCTGCCTCAGAAAACAGCATGCTGGTTCAGAAATATGTTTACTAGGATGAAAAACTAAGAAAATATATGTTTCTATTTTTTTGAAATTTAAACATAAGAGCTCTCAATAGCTTTTCTTCATAGGATTCATCTCTCATTTGAAGCAGGAAGCTCAAGCAGTAAGTTGGAAACACAAACAGTATGTTGGGAACTCTTTTGCATGTGTCTTAGTATGGACTGGAGCAAGTATTAAGATGTTACTGTTTACTTTTGGTTTGTTTCCTGCAGGAGCACTCTAACCAGATTCTCAGTGTTCTGGTTCTGAAGGCCTTCTCAGACACTCCCAACAAGTGCTTACCTAGTCTATACTTGATTACCATCAGTGACTGTGTACTTATTACTTTCAAAGACCATATTTCATCTTCCAATAGCTTTGATTATTAGAAAGTTTTTCCTCATGTTGAGGAAAAACATTTCCTTTTCATTTTCACCTGTTTCTCCTACTGTTACCCCTTGGGGCTTCTAAGGAACAATTCTAATCTCTCTCCAAGATGCACTAGGAGAGAGGTAAGGAACTGTCTGTCCAGAACTCCTTCCTCTCCCTTCTCCTTGGAACAGCTCTCTGACCACACGACTCTGGGAATGATCATGCTCCTATATGAGCCCAGGGCCTCAGCTGACTGGCCCATGGGTAGACAACTGACCTAATCTGGGCCAGTCGTTGTGCTTCCCTACAACTTCTGAAACTGGATCTGAAAAAGAGAGATAGTCCCACAATGAAGATGGAAGCCAAAAGAAGTGAAACTCAGATGCCACTGATGACCACATTTCCTGTCACATGGTAGAAGCCAGTCTGAAGAGAGAATGAGGAAGCTTAAAGTCTGGGTTCTGGGAATAAAACAGTATTGGTACCAATGAATGAACTGGGAAATCAGGGAGATGTTACAGGAGTTTGGTTTAGCACATGAAGAACCTGAGGTCTTGTTTGTTTCTCTATGTGAAGATGTGTTAGAAATATTAGGATCCATTACCAGGTCCCAGTCTTAGCTCTTGAATATGCTGACATTGCTCCATACCCATTTGCCACCATTATAATCTATGCTTTTAGAATCTCTCCTTTGTTTTTCTCCCAGCCAACCTGGACTCCCTTGAATCCAGAGTGAGCTTTTCAAAATGTGCTCTTAGGGCAAAATCCCAAATTCTGCATTGGCTTAAAGCTTTGCATAGTCTGATCCTTACTATCTCTACAGCACAGTTTTGTGCCTTTCCCTCACTGTTACTACCACTCTACCCCCAGGCTTCAGATGGAGAGCCACATTCTTAGTCTCTTTTCCCATAATGGCCTAATACTATAGATTGAATGTTTATATCACCTCCCCTGCAAATTCGTATGATGAACTCTAACTCCCAATATGATGGTGTCTGGAGGCAGGGCCTTTGGGAGGTGCTTAGGTCATGAGGGTGGAGATCTAATGAATGGGATTAGTGCCCTTATAAAAGAGACCCCAGAGAGCTCCCTTGCCTCTTCTGCCATATGAGATCACAGTGAGACGATAGCTGTCTATGAACCAGGAAGAGGGCTCTCACAAGACACCAAATATGCCAGGACTTTGATCTTGGACACCTTAGCCTCCAGAACTGTGAGAAATAAATTTCTGTTATTCATAACCCACCTAGTCTATGGTATATAGTTATAGCATCCTAAATGGACTAAGACACCTAGTTTACTTTCTCCATCTTTCAGCTCAGATTTTACTTCAGAGAAGCCTTGCCTGAGTTCTAAGTCTACTGCAAGTTTAATATCAGTCAATGTTCCAGCAGAAAACACTTGGCACACTCAAATTAGGATGATTTGAGGAGGGTTTAAGAAAGGGCTTCTTACAAAGGTAAGGACGGGTATAGGGGAACCACACGGGACAGTATAGAATCCTAGGGATTTTGCCATCCCCCCACCCCCAGCCTTAAGGGACAAGGGAGGAAGAGTGACCAGAATCTAGAAAGAGAGAGGGCCTCCTTAAGAGGAGCTGTGCCCAGACTGTAAGTTCCATAAGGCGGGCAATCATGTCTGTCTTCTTCACCTTGGGCTTGACACAGATACTCAGTAAATGTTTGTTGAATGAATGGATACTTGTAGGAAGGCCAGAGCTATAAGAGAAAGATACACAGGTGAGAGTGAAAAGATTGGAATGTGGATCAGTTCTCTGAGGAAGACCTGCTAGAGAGGAGGTCAGGAGAACACGCTCTGAGAGTAGTGGGAGGAATAAGAAGAGTCAGAAAAGGCAGCTAAGAATGTTATGAGAATTATTCTTCTCATCGACATTTCTTCTTTTCCCTTCATAAAAGTACTCTCGGAGGATGTCTACATTATGGTGACATCTGGAATAGGATCGTGTCTCTTCTGTAGCAAAGGTTGGGAAACACATTATGTAAACAAGTACTGCGTTTTTATCTCACATAAATCCACGTTTATTTAGAGACACGTAGCAAACAGTCATACAAAAGGAAAATCATATTCTTTCTTTCTTCTGGCCTCTACGAAATCACCTCTCCTGCCCATGTCTTTGCAAGTAAACCCGTAAAACAGAGAGGACACTGCTCTCTCCAAGGGCTCAATGCTACAAGAAATCACAAAAATCATTAACTTCTTTTACTCTACTAAATATTCTTTATACATTCTCTGCAGAACTGAATATTTTTCCTGTTTGGCAGTATTTTCCCTTAGGTTAAGAAAATATTAATGACATACGATCTTGAGATTATTTTACATACATCGACTCATTAGATACAGCAGATAATTCAACTCTGGAGGCACAAATCCAGGCATCAGCCATCAAATCCAACTATAACATGTGAAGAGCTAATATCCCATCTACTTGAAACAACATGGAAAAAGGCTTCTCTACACTGTTGTCAGCTTAGCTGCTTTATAATTTTACATTGAATATATGTTTATTGAGCCCCTGTAGTGTTGCAGACTTTGTGCTGTGTACTGAGGGATAAGACATGATTCCTATCCTTGAGGAATTCAGTCTCCTAGAGACAGACTGTTAGATGAACACTTATAAGAGAGTGAAGCAAGTATTGTTAAAAAGAGGTAAGCCCAGGGGACCTTTTACTGTTAGGAGAAGGGCTGTGGCAAGGCTTTTTATGTTTAGCAAAAGTGATGACAGGATTCCTCCTGAAGGATGAGAATGAGGTCACAAGATAGAGAAAAGACAGAAGGATATTCTAAAAGGGACAAACAGCATGCACCACAGCAGAAAGATGTAAAGAGCTTGAGGTCCCTCTAGCTGTGTGAAGTGATGGGCACTGGGTGTTTATATATGTGTGGAATGAAGACATACTAACAATTACTGAAGAAGGCAGCGACTTATATGGCAAGCTAAGCAGTTCCTACTTTATTCTGAAGGCCCGGTGGATCTATTGAAGGATTTTAAGCCAGAAGAATCTTGGATTTGCATTTTAGAAACATCAAGGTGGCATCTGTGTGGAGAATGGATTGGTGGGGAATAAGAGAGGGGCCACAAAAATCAGTTAGGAGTTTGTTGCTGTATAATCTAGGCAAGAAATAATGATTTTTATTTTGGAAATTTAGTCCACATGTGTATGAAAATACATATGAGGAACACAGAACCTGCCCCTTGACAAAATTCATCTCCCATTGTATCAGATTAAGGTTGTAATATACAGCAGTCTCCTGAGAGTACATCTTGTATTTGTCATCCTGTGAGAGTGAAGGTCTCTAGAGATGGCAGTATACCTCAGGGATCTTACACTCCAGCAAGTAATATTTTAGATTCTTTCTGTGTGTCCCATATGTTATATAAATTAAATTTGAATAGTTATTGAGTATCCACGTGCCCAACGGTGTATCGGATATATGAGGGTACTCAACAAATGCAAGATATGGTCCCAGGAAAGTAGCCAAAGATATGAACAGGCAGGTCAGAAGAAAAGACATATAAATGCGTCCTGCCTCCCCCAAATATGGGAAGATATTTGACCGCATATATAATTATAGAAATGCAAATTAAAATAATGAGATATTGTTGACACACAGCAAATTGGCAAAAGCTCTAAAGTTTGATGATACTCAGTGTGGGCTGCAGGAATGTAAATTAGTGAACAATTTGGTAATATCTATCAAAATTACCTTTGACCAAGTAATCTCATTGTTAGAAACTTACTGTAAACACATACTTGCCCAAGCTCATAAAGATATGTGCATAAGGATATTTACTACAGCATTGTCTACAGTAACAAAAAGCTGGAAACCACCGAAATGCCCGTCAGCAGAGAACTGACTGAATAAATTATGGTACATCAAAACAATGAAATAATATCCAGCAGTTAATGAAGAATGTGTTGAACGTCATGTGCAAATTCAGCAAGAGGTCCAAAAATCTATCCAGTAAAAATCCAAAAATCAAGCTGTAGAACAGTATAGAGTCTCACCCCATTTATGTTGAAAAAATACATAAACAAAACACGTTTTCTTGTATGTGCATAGAAAGTTTCTGAAGGATGCACAAGAAACTGTTAACCTGGGAGTAGGGATGTGAAGTTGGGGGTGGAAGAGTAAGACCTGTTTTTCAAATCTATTTTTCTCATTGAATTTTTCTCACTCTGGTTGAATTTTTTTTTAAACTACTTTCTTTTTAAAAGGCAGATTCTTGCTCTTCAAGAGCTTCCAATTTGACGGCATCTATAAGAAAACTCTTCTTAAACATGGCTTAAAAATATCTATAAAAAAGTGCTTTATGTGACAAGTGCTTACTGGAAACAGGAGTATTGACTGGTCCCTCAACCAATGGAGGAGGAGGGAGGAAAATGGGGTGCCTTCCTCAATGCCAACACACACCATCTGAGCTGATCCTAGCAGCCTTCTCCATTGGAAATATCAACTTCAGTGATGAAAGCAGAACATTTTGGGTCTTTATAAATGTTGGTAAAGTTCCAGGAAATTGTCAAGATTTCATTTGCATAAACAACAGCTGCCTTATCTAATGCTATAGATATGACTAAAAAAATAGGTGGTGGCTTATTATTTTTAACACATCATACACAAGCCCGATTATTAAAACAAAATGGTTCCTGAACTGAAATTTGCAACGTCAGGTCTGACAATTCAATGATATAACTTGACAAAGAATCGTTACAATGGGAAAGACTGAAAGATGCTCTACCATAGAGGGGAGGCCCGGTTAAAAGCTCAGCGGGAACACACAGCCTTTTCTCATTCTAGATGTATTCATGGGAGTGTGTGAAAAGAAGTTTAATATTATGTTTTAATCAGCTTTTCAAAGGGTCTATTTTCTTTTTTTTTTTTAGTTGCTGGAAGATAAAAGGTCTCGGTGTCACGGAAAACTAAGCAGTGACTCACTTATCCTTTACCGTTCATTGGAGGGGAATACTTTTGGGGTGAAAACTCTCAAGGAAGTCAACTTATCTCCTCAAAGCAGAAAAAACTAATCAAGCATTGTCTGATTAATTAGAGACACTTGAAAAAAAAATGCTATCAAGGCCTACAGCTGTAATCAATTTAATCAACATGCAGAGAGCCAATCTGGTTTTCTTGATTAACAAAGCTGAATGTTAAACAGGGAGTGTGACATTGTAGTGCCATTAACTAAGGCTACACATTGAGCATTTTCCCTAAATATTCAAAGTCAAGTCAGGATAAAGTGAAAACTTTCTTTTATGATGAGGGCCATGGGAATGAACATTTCAATTTTTTCCCTTGATATTTTCATGCCAGAAGTTTCATCTAAGCAGCAGAAATATGTAGTAACTTCAGAATGCTTCAATTAAGACACACAAAAAAATCAACTACCTGGGAAGATCACATAATAATAAAATGAAGACAAAAAAAGTGATGTGAGTTTAGTGTCAGCTTAGTGTCATCCAAGTTGGTTATGGAATTTGGCAGGAACAGACACACCAGACATAGATGAAATTTCTCTTATTATGTTTTTAAGATGTGAATGCAAAATGTATCTATAGAGTGCCTGATGAGTAAATCAGAAAATTCAATTTGCTTATTTTAGTTGCATGAAGTCAATTTAAATGTCAAGACATCTAATGCTTATTAATTAGATTGGCTTATTAATGGTTTGTTTCTTGCTCTTAAAAAACCATAGTTATAACTATAAAATAATGATTATATTTTGTGTAGCAGATCTTTGCAATGCCGTCTGGAGTTTTATCTGTTAAAACAGTAACTCTCAACCTTTTGGGGGGTAAAATTCTCTTTTTTTGTGCTTGAAATTTAATAATACTGCTAAATGCTGCTAACTAGTGTGTGACAACCAGATATTTGTTGTGTGTAATGTTACCAAAATAGGTTCATTATGGAGATATGTAAGTAATTTCCCTAAAAATTACACTGAAAATAATTCAAAGTAATCTCAACGTTATTCCCATTCACTTTTTCTTAAAGAGAAGTGGAAAAGAAAGAGTATACATGGAACATAATAAATACGTAGGAAGTGACCTGTTGGAAGAATTAAAGCCTATCCATTAGTACATATTGTGGTAGCTTTGATTTTGGTTGGCTGAACACACTTTTCTTCTACCTATTCTGAGAACCTAGCTCTTCTTTCCTATGGGCAACTCACTTCATGTGGTTTGGGGTATAAGCCTTCCTTCACTTCCAGTATGGGGACAGGCTTGAGATCCAGGGTAGGCCAGAGTCCACTTCTGGGCTTTTGTTGGGTTTATGAGGAGGGTCCTGACTCATGTCTACTAAAGCATGCACAGGTGAATGACATCTGTTGAGCGTATTTTCCCAACAGAAAAATAAAGGTTGAGCAAAACTGTATAAAGCTATGGTTTATTTCTCAAGAGGTCCTTCAGAACCTCTATATTTCTTTCTTTTTATTTTTTTTTAAACCTCTATATTTCTATGGGAGATTTAAATATTATTTTACAGCAGAAGGCGGCACATAGAATGAGGATTTTTCATTCCAAATAAACATCACTGAAGATGCAGGGGAAACAACTGTCCCTCCAAATAACAGGTTTTATCTTCTTATCTTTGGGGGACATTAAATAAATATCTGAATGCCTGCTCTATGCCACTTTATACCTCAGTTCTAGGTGTTGACAACAGAGTGGTGACCAAGCCACAGTCCCTGCTCACATGGAGCTTATAGTTTAGGGGTGGAGAAAGACAATAAATAAATATATAAAGAAGTGAAGGGGTTCAGAATATATGCCATCCTAAAATATGCCAGTTTGGCCTAACGATTATTTTGAGCTGAAGTCAATGAGAAGAAGCAGACAAAAGAAAAACTCTCTGTTCTACCCACCTCTTCCAGGAAGGGGAGGATGATTCTTAATCGTTGGTGACAACTCTAGACTCTTGCCAGGGATGGCACCAGAGGACTCTATACAACAAACCTTACTAACTACCTCTCATCTTCCATTAGTTTCCCCCATATATTTATCCTCCCAAAATTTGCCATCTTCGGAGGCTCAAAGTCTCTTTCCCTTGCCTTATCACTTTTCTACAAAATTTATTGTTCTTTGGTTAAGATGCTGTATAAGCCCAAGTTCTAACCACTTCTTTGAGTTACTCATCACTGAGTTCTTCCATGTGTTTGTACGCTGCACGTTAGTAAACTTCTGTTTGTTTTTCTCTTTGTTTTGCTAATTTGTCTTTTGTCAGTCTAACTTGCAGGAGGACCTAGGAGGATAGAGGGAAAAAGTTTTTCCTCCCCTACAGAAATGAATATGATTTCAGATATCAAAAAGTGCTATAAAAATTTAAAAAAAAAAGAAGATTTCGTGAGTATTTCATACAACAGCTCTAGCACACAGTTAAGGTGCTAGGTTCTCATAAAAACTCCAACCTATTGCATAAGGACCGATTCCAAATGCACAGGGAGAATGGGAACCACAGAATGTCTGATTTGGGGCCATCCCTCAGAGATGGATGTTTGTAGCATATTGGGCCTCTCAGATGAAGAAATTAATTTTATATTTAAACCCTATTTACAAAGGAAATCCTATTGCTGAGAATCCACAGACATTTTCATGTGCAGAGCACTGTACAAGGAATAATGGGGAGGCAATGGGGAATCAAAGAGAAAAATTCCATGACTTTAGATTGACCACCCTGACTTCTAGGATTGATTTCCTAAAACCCGGCAAGGCTTGGTTGGTCACCAAATGGAACACTAACACATTTCTATGCTGCATATCTGTATGAACAAATGGCTAGGGTGGGACTGTAGCAACAGCAATGACTATCATCATCACAATAGAAAACATGTTGACAATCCAGGGTGGGGTTGGACATTAGATATATATTTGGGGTACCAACACAGCACATAATTAAAGTTGATTTGAACTTAAATTTCCTTTTAGCCTTACAAACTTTGGGTTAAACTCTGCCTCTGTCTCCTCACCCAGAATATTGGAATTATAGGACTGACAACACTGGGGCTGTGGTAGAGATTAAAGTATAATATAGCATATGGAAACTCTCACCACTTAGTGCCTGCTACACAGATGGAGTGAACAGTGATAGGTGTAGTAATAGTGTTAGTAGTTATTATTATTTGAAATTACAGAAAAAGATTCACTCTCAATCTTATATAACACCTTTTAGAGAGTTGTAAGACAACTATGTGTTAAGTGCTTTGTAAGTAAGCCCTCAGCAAATCAACAGCATAAAACTTTGCAGCCTTTTAGAACTTTAACTAGAGAAAAATTGCCTTGAAATTAGAATACAAAATAAAACCATTTAAACCTTTCTACAGAATAATTGGGACTTAATGGTGCAGAAAGAGTAGGTGGGGTTTAATTTATTATTCTAATTTAGCTCTCTGGGCTTTTGTAAAGAATAACTACAGGGTATCATTTTCATCATTACGTGTGTCAGATTATCAGATGCCATATTTATGTACTGATTTCCATTTTCTTTTCAAAGTTTGGTTATTCCTTTATGTTCACTAGTCAAATAAAACAATGATATGCTAAAAAACAAGGATCTGTAAGGTGAATGACAGTTTAATTTTCCCCTAGTGTTGGCTGGTTGCACAAGAAAATAAAGAACTGGAGAAAGCTGGCAGGATCTTAAGTTGACTAGATTTATTTCCCAGGAGTTGCAGGGTGTATTAATTGTAACATTTCAATTAATGAAAAAAATTGTGATAGAAGGCTCATGTGGGTGATAAACGGACTTTTGATCAGATATGATGGTAAAATGCTATTTTTAAAACATATGGAGGAAATAATCAGAATTCTTTTGTTGCTGGGACCATTCTAGTGTGTAAATTGGGCTTGCCAAGGAGGGTAATAATTCTTTCCTGTCGCCAAGCTACCATCATCATCATTATAATTATTCATGGTGTTACAGCTTCTATTCAACCTAAAGATGGTCCTTGTTCTATAGAAAACTTACATGCTAAATTGTAAAAAAGGCAGGAAGATACAGAAACACTGAAATACCAGAAAGAGCAAACTGACTATATTAGACTAAGAATTATACTAATGGATCTTATCAATAAATTATCTTATTAAAGTGCAACATACACATAGAAACGTGCACAAATAAATCTACAGCTCAATGTATGATCTGAAAGTTACTATAAGCACCACCTGGGCCAAGAATAGAAGGTTCTTTCCCTCCTTCTCCTATTCATTACACTCCCTGCTCCCCCAAAGTAGCTCCGATGGTGACTTCTAACACTATCATTTAATAGGCTTGTTTTTTTTTTTTTAACTTCAATCATTCCTTGGCAAAGACTAGTCCTTTGTTTTATTAATTAATTAATTTATTATTTTTGCTGTGTTGGGTCTTCGTTTCTGTGCGAGGGCTTTCTCTAGTTGTGGCAAGCGGGGGCCACTCTTCATCGCGGTGCATGGGCCTCTCACTATCACGGCCTCTCTTGTTGCTGAGCGCAGGCTCCAGATGCACAGGCTCAGTAGTTGTGGCTCACGGGCCTAGTTGCTCCGCGGCATGTGGGATCCTCCCAGACCAGGGCTCAAACCCGTGTCCCATGCATTAGCAGGCAGATTCTCAACCACCGCGCCACCAGGGAAGCTCTAGGCTTGTTCTTGAACTTTGTATGAATGAAATCATACAATATGTATTCCTCAGCTGTCTAGCTTCTTTCCCTGAAAATTACATTTATAAAACTCATCCATGGTTTTGAGTGTAAATACTATTCTGTTGTGTGAATACATCACGGTTTACTTATGCCTTTTACTACTGAAGGAGACTGTTGTTTCCAATCTGAGGCTACCATGAATGTGTTTATGTTGAAAATTTTTTCCTCTTCCAACTTGGGTCCAGTGGTGGGAGCCCTGCAAATTAACTGACAATAGCCAGATTAGCAGGAGAAAAGACACAGTTCATTTACACGTGTACATGGGAGCTGCTCAGTAATAAGTAACTCACTGAGTAGCCAGAGATGTAAGTTTATAGACCGACTTAAAGTTTGCGGGGGAGGTTAGGGCTTCAGTGGGAAGGTATGGAAGGTTCTTTTAAGTTTTTTGATGCTATTGGAAATGGGCAGTCTGTCTTCATGGCAGCTGAATGTCAGCTGTATTTTCAGGAGGCTCTGCTTTAGTCAGATAAGGGAAGTTCAGATAAGATTTCTTTCTGCGTCTCTGTAGCCCAAATGTTTTCACTTTAAAATAACCCTTCTGGGGCTTCCCTGGTGGCGCAGTGGTTGAGAATCCGCCTGCCGATGCAGGGGACACGGATTCGTGGCCCGGTCCGGGAAGATCCCACATGCCGCGGAGCGGCTGGGCCCGTGAGCCATGGCGGCTGAGCCTGCGCGTCCGGAGCCTGTG
>NC_041231.1:35294551-35311403 GCF_002837175.3 Physeter macrocephalus | reverse complement strand
AAATAACCCTTCTATCAACTCTGGGGGGTCTGAGTGCGTCCCCGCAGTTTATGCATGTCTTTGAGTACACATATGTATGTATTCTACTGGCTATATATCTAGAGGTAACTGTGGGTAGTAGGATATGGTATGTTCAGCTTACAGAGATGCTGCCAAAATAGTTTCTCAAGGTAGTTGTAACAATTTAAACTCCCACCAGCAGTGTGAGTTCCAGTTCCTTGGTATCCTTACCAAAATACTTGGTATTGTATATTCTAGCCATTGTGATGGGGTGTAGTGGGATCACAGTATATTTTTAATTTGCATTTCTCTGATTTTTAATGAGTTAGTGCACATTTTCCTACGTTTACTGGCTATTTGGATATCTTCTTTTGTGAAATGCCTGTTCAGGTCTCCTGGCCATTTCTGCTTTCTTTTGAATTGCCTCCTTTTCCTTACTGATTTGTTGCTCTTCATATACTCTAGACATATATATTCTGGAGCCCCTCCTGTGTTGGCAATGTCTTCTTCCACTATGTGGCATGCCTTTTTATTTTCTTAAGCAGTGTCCTTTAATATGTTCCTACTTTTAATATAGTCCAATTTATCAATTTTTCCTTTATGGTTACTGAAACTTGAGACCTGTTTATAAAATCTTTTCCTACTCCAAGGTCATGACGCTATTCTTCAAAGTTGTCTTCTAGAATTTCATTGTTCAATATGGTAGTCACTAGCCACAGGTGGCTACTGAGCACTTGAAATGGAGCTAGTCTGAATTGAAATGTGCTGTGAATATAAAACACACACTGGATTTTTTTTCTTTTTTTTTTTGAACATTTCTAAGCCATTTTATTTTTAATTTATTTTTTTATTGTGGATCCTACATTATTATTATTTTTTTACATCTTTATTGGAGTATAATTGCTTAATAATGCTGTGTTAGTTTCTGCTTTATAACAAAGTGAATCAGCTATACATATACATATATCCCCATATCTCCTCCCTCTTGCATCTCCCTCCCACCCTCCCTATCCCACCCCTCTAGGTGGTCACAAAGCAATTGTACTGTGGTTGTGTATTAGTATGTTCTTGCCCTTAGGAAATACACACTGAAACATTCATGTGTACAGGGCCCTGATGTCTACAACTTATGCTCAAATGCTTCAGGGAAATGATGTTAGCAATTAATGTATCTGGCTGAGGGCTGTGAAGATTGTTTTTGGTTTCATTCTTGCATCTCTTCTGTAAGTTTGAAATTCTTTCCAAATAGACAAGGGATACTTTGTTAACTTAAAAGACAGATATTCAAAACTGAAAAAAGGAAGAGAAAGATCAGCAGCTAGCTTTTTCATCAAATTCACCAACTTCCCACACTAACTACCGCATTATACTTTTTTTAAAAAGAAGATACAGTTGATTTACAGTGTTTCAGGTATACATACTGTTCTCCATAGTGGCTGTATCAATTTACATTCCCACCAACAGTGCAAGAGGGTTCTCTTTTCTCCACACCCTCTCCAGCATTAATTGTTTGTAGGTTTTTTGATGATGGCCATTCTGACTGGTGTGAGGTGATACCGCATGGTAGTTTTGATTTGCATTTCTCTAATGATGAGTGATGTTGAGCATCCTTTCAAGTGTTTGTTGGCAATCTGTATATCTTCTTTGGAGAAATGTCTATTTAGGCCTTCTGCCCATTATTGGATTGGGTTGTTTGTTTTTTTTTGATATTGAGCTGCATGAGCTGCTTGTAAATTTTGGAGGTTAATCCTCTGTCAGTTGCTTCATTTGCAAATATTTTCTCCCATTCTGAGGGTTGTCTTTTGGTCTTGTTTATGGTTTCCTTTGCTGTGCAAAAGCTTTTAAGTTTCATTAGGTCCCATTTGTTTATTTTTGCTTTTGTTTCCATTTCTCTAGGAGGTGGGTCAAAAAGGATCTTGCTGTGATTTATGTCATAGAGACACACTACATTTCAAGGACTTAATATGAAAAAAAGAATGTAAGGTATTTCATTAATACAATATTTTATACTGATTGTGAAGGGAACAACAAACAACCAGAATTGCATAAAGACTGCCTTAAATTGAAAACATATGGACAGATGCAGAAATAAATCTTATCTGAATTTCCCTTATGTGACTAAAGCAGAGCTTTTTAAGAGTCAGCTGCTACAAACCCCCAACTCTGGGAAAGTCTCCAGTCAAGGAGGCAACTGACCTCAAGCGACTAAAACTGTATAAATAAAGCCTTATCAGATCCTTCAATCCTTTCCCAGTGAAGCCCTACTCACTCCTGAATCCCCCCTTATTAAGCTGCTACATAAACCCTTACCCCTGGCTGTTCAGAGAGCCATTCCTTATTGAATGCTTCTACATGCATGTGTAATAAACCTTTTCTCCTGTTAATCTGTTGTCAATTAATTCAACAGCTGCCTGATCCCATCACTCAAACCTAAGCTGGTAGTGAAAACAATTTCCTCTACAATTACATGCTGAAAGATAATATTTTGAATATACTGGGTTAAATAAAATACATTATTAAAATTAATTTTACCTGTTTTAAAATTTTTAAATGGGTTACTAGAAAATTTTAAATTATACATGTGGCTCACATTCTACTTCAATTGTTTTCTTCCTCTAGATGTGATTGCTTTGCTTCTGGCAGGCAACTTGGGTAGGGTCAGAGGGCTATCAGCAAGTAGAATGGTTCAAAATAAATGTGTATTGAGTCTTCCAGAGAGCTGGTCTATTTCTGGTTAATTTTGCTATCTAGGGTGTAGCACTTTGGAGCTTACTATGGCCTCTTCTCTTCATAGGTCCTGAATTCCAATTTTTGTCCCCCAAGCCCATGAGGCTGTTGAAGGCTATGTTCAGCTCCTCAGCCTCTCAGCTACTACTTTCTGAAGTGGAATTTTTCCTGAGAAAAGTGTTATAACATGCAGGCTGCCTTTCCTGGCTTCCCTTCTCTTTTGGAGCAAGGCTCCATAAATTCTCACTGCTTTGGAAGTTCTCCAACGGCTTCAATCAGATGATTCTCATATTTTGTCTGGCTTTTCTGGTTGTTCTCAGAAGGAAGTTCAGTGTGAAACAACCAAGTGTACCATTGCTACAGGCAGAACTCATGTTAATTAATTAAAAAATATAGGGACTTCCCTGGTGGCACAGTGGTTAAGAATCCGCCTGCCGACGCAGGGGACACGGGTTCAAGCCCTGATCTGGGAAGATCTCACATGCCGCGGAGCAACTAAGCCTGTGCCGAAACTACCGAGGCTGTGCTCTAGAGCCTGCGAGCCACAACTACTGAAGCCTACACACCTAGAGCCCGTGCTCCACAAGAGAAGCCACCACAGTGAGAAGCCCATGCACTACAAGGAAGAGTCGCCCCCGCTGGCTGCAACTAGAGAAAGCCCACGTACAGCAACGAAGACCCAACGTAGCCAAAAAATAAATAAATAATTTAAAAAAATATATCATGCTTGTCATTTAATGTTGTAGGATTTTAATCATGGTTGATGTGGAGAACAGAGTCAGGGCTGTGGAGAAGAAGCAGTCCTAATCTCACTTCAGTCAAGGAAGGTTTTACAGAAGACGGAGGATGACTTTTAGAGTAGGAGATATTGGTAAGGTGATAATTTCAGAGTTAGGTAAGGCTAGGAATAAATTCCATTCGATAATCTAGCTGACTAAAGGAATAATGGAAATTCTAGTTCAAAGAAGACAAATGGATCATAAATCACATGCGAATTCTGAGTGATAGTATTGTCTGGAGTACCTTACTAAGAAGGATTTTAAGTTTATGATGGGGCCCACGGGCAAGAGGATTGTGATCCACTAGCAGTGTCTGCCATGGACAAAGGATGTGGGATAGCTGCACATGGATGTGAATCATAACATCCCAGAAATCATATGCCAGTGATTGAATTTTCATGCATTAACAGCATGACAATATTGGCCTGTTTGTAAATTTAAATAATTTAGATTCATCATGTAGGGGTTCTGAACATACCACCCAAAAGATGTTGTTTTGGCATTTTGATTATTTTGAGCTCAAGGCATTTGAGAAACAACAGACTCAGGAAGGGTTCTCTGATCTCCCCCTTTCTACTTAAAAGTAGGACATGAAGGCCCAGAGACTCTTATCAGGCCAGAGAAAGCACTGAGAAGAATCTACGTAACAAACTTTACTAAAACAAGCCTTATCTTCCATTAGTTTCCCCCATATATGTACCCTCCCATAGTTTGCCATTCCTAAAAGCCTAAACCCCTTTTCCTTTGTCTCGTCACTTGTCTTCAAATTTATTGTTCTTTGTTAACATGATATAGATACATAAAAGCTCCAAGTTCTAACCACCTGTTTGAGTTACTCATCACTGAGTTTTTCCCCTGTGTATGTGCACTGCACACATAAATAAAATTTGTATGCTTTCCTTTTGTAAATCTGTCTTTTGTCAGTTTAATTTTCAGGGCAGAACCTTTGAGGGTAGAAGAAAAAAGGATTTTTTCCTTCCCTATAATCGTATCACTTTGTATCAGCTGTTGATCAATATTAACCTGGTGGAAGATCGTTAATGGCGGACCAAAGGACTTTATATTCAGCTATGATCTATTTTTGTACACATTTTGTACATATATTACATATATCTGTAATAAATGTTCTGCAGGGACAGTGAACATACTTTTCAAATTTATGGACGACATTGAGCTGAGAGAGAGAATAGGTTAGATGACAGATTTGAGATTCAGCATGATCTTGATAGTCAAGAAAAGTGGTTCAGACAGCAATATCTCTTTCACAAGTATTTACCAAGATCCAGTTTTGTGTCAGATCCTAGCATGAAATGCAATGGTGAGCAAAAATAGAGTTACTGCCTTCTTAGAGCTTACAGTGTGGAGCCTGAGACCAAAATCAGTCAGATAATCACACAAAAATGTATAAGTTTTGTGAAGTTAAAAGGTGCTATGAGAACACAGGGATAGGGACTTGAAGGTTCCCTAGGGGAAGTGTCACTTGAAAGAAAATCTAATGTATGAACAGGTATTAACCAGGCAAGGTGGAAGGCAAGGTAGGAGAAAGCATTCTAGGAAGAGGGAACAGTAGGCAAAGCCCCTGAGGCAGGCAAATTTGAGAAAAGGAGAGGAGGCCAGTGTATCTAAAGCACAAATCTCCAGAAGGAAAATGGTACAAAATAAGACTGGCCCAGTAGGCATGGGCCAAGCCACTCAAGCCTCGTAGGCCGTTGAACGAGTTTAATTTTTACCCTATGAGCAATGGAGAGTCATTGAAGGGATTTAATATGCCGGTGTCACAGTCAGATGTGTGTTTTGAAAAGGTTACTCTGACCACTCTGTAGGGAATGGGTATGGGTTGTGGTGAAAAAGCACATGCGGATGCTGGGATTCCACTTAGGAGGCTATATCAATGGTCCAGGAGAAAGACGGTGATAGTTTTAGGTGACCAAAAGCCAAATATAAGCCACTAGAGGTATATGGGGATTAAAAAAATGATTCAAGCTACACTAACACACACAGTGTTCTAGTCAATGGCCAAACTGTAGTCTGGACTACTAGGTGATCTTATTCAATTTAGAGGATCTCAATTTGACAAACTCAAAGACATCCAAAGGAAGGCAATTAAGACTATGCCAGGACCAGGAATGGCAAAGTGGGCTTGAGGCTGGAAAAGTGAGAGGCTGGAGGAGAAAATTAAATGACCAAAAAGCAATATTCAAAAATTTCAAGGGGTATCATGTGAGGAGAAGTTATAGGGATGCCTATGTCAGCTCAGTATAAGGAATGCTCAGTAATGAAAAACACTGCCTTATGTTGCACTGAGCCTGCTTCCTTGGCAAGGATGTGCAGAGATGACTTTTGAAGAGATGCTGGGTTAAATCGTCTTGATAATCTCTTCAAACTCTCTAGGAGTGTCTGATTCTCTCAAGTGTGATATTTTTTGGGAAACTTTATTCCTAACATTCCTAATGATATCCTTACCACCACTTTCTACCATTTAATGAAAATACATGTGCCAGTCCCTGCCCCAAGCTCTTTACACATATTATCTCATATAATCCTTACAATGACACTATAAAGTAGGTAGTAAAATATAACCTCTATTTTAGATTAATTGAGGTTTAGAGAAATAAAGGATACAGATCTGGCATTTTAATTCCATTGACTGTGCTTTTAACGAGAATGCTACATCACTCCCTAAAACCACTTATTCTACTATATGCCAATGAGTCACATACTGAGCTCAACAATTTTAACCAATTTCTAAACCTTCAAATATGAAAGTATATGATAACAAGCAATCCCCAAATCTCAGTGGCTTAAAAACAACAAAGACTTATTTTTTGCTCATGTTAAATGTCCATAACACATGAGCAGGAGAACTCTGTTTATCACGGTCATGCAGCACCCAGGCTGACAAAACAACCACCATCTTGAATGTTTCTGGTAGGTGTCAGAGGAAAAGAGAACTCTGGAGGGTTTCATACCTGCAATTAAATGTTCCACCCAAGTAACAACATAAGCCATCTTTCTCACAATTCATTGGCTGGAACTAATTGGGCTAATTGGGTCCACACAAAACCAAGTGGACTTAGAAATGCAATCCAACAATCTGCTTGGGATTGAAAGAACTGGGACTATCTGGCAAATTGTGTTAGTAACTACTGCAGACCATAAATATGCAAGGAGACCAGAAATCATGCAAACAACTTTTGCTCAATACATTTCAGAATTTCTTTCAAGAAGAATACTGACTACCTCTTTACATTAGCTTTTTTATTTACCCCAAGTTGAGAGTATTAATATATTAGAAGAGGGGAAATGTACAAAACATGCTGAATGAAAGTCTTCACTATATATGTCAAACATAATGTGAGCCATAATCATGTCTGGGATTCAAGCCCTGGGCATGCAATATTAGTATATTTATTTGCACTTGGGTTAGATACAAGTGTTTAGACAGAAAATATATTTTACTCCCTTACAAGTTACACTGTACCTAATTATGTAAAAAAAGCTATCATTGGTGAGCTGAGAGAAGATAATATGAAACAAGTGAAGCCTTACATTAGATTTTGAATATGAAGATGCTAGAGTAAAAACCATTTAAGTGCATTATAGAAATTTTACTCTGCAAATTCTTGACAACGGCAGTCCATCACTGTCAAATTAACTAAGAGTACGATATTCAAATTCCAATTTTATTTATATAAAAATATAAACCTCTTAAAAAGTTTTGCTTTCTGATACATATTTGTAATAATATAAAATAAAGCAAGTTATTTATCTTATTTATTGCTATGACTCAGAGTACTCAATTCAACTTTGAACTACTTTTATCTACTATCTGTGGATAAATATAATAGTTTTATTCATAAGTACTGCATGATCTTAACCACAAAACTAAAAACCTGCAATGAAAATATGAAGGCATATCAGTGCCATCTACGAAGCGTTTCACTGGAAATGGTTGTTAGAAGATAACAATTTCTTGTTGTAAGTGATTTAAATGCCCAAAGAGAAAGTACATGTGCTGTTAGGGTGCTTGAAACATAATTAAAATTTGTATCATAAATGCTAGTTTAGGAAATAAATGATTTTAAAAGCCAACAATATTTCCTGATTTCCTGTAAGGTCGTTGCTGTGATATTTTAGATGGTCCTTTTTTTTTTCTAATTTGAAAGCTACATATTTTAATAGAGAATGGTCCAAAATGTTTCTTAAGGTCAAACTGGAAATATGTTGATGATTTAAAAATGCCAGCAAAGTGCTTTATTATAGTACACACCACCGGAGTGTTACTGTAGTTTAAAAATATCATTAAATCAGCACAAACCCGCACTTATCATTTCCTGCACATTTTTCAAGCTGAGCTGCCTTCTGACTATGAGTAATCTGTTAATCTGCTCTTTGCCTCACAATCCGTCAAAGTGACAGACTCATTCCTTCTCTAATACATAATATCTTCATTTACGGTATACCTTGCTGTATCTTTCTTTTTGGCTAGCACTGAAATTTAAAATATCACAAGCAAATTTAGAGAATGCCACAAGGGTGGTGTTCTTGTTTGTTTCCCATTTCTTCCATTATTTCAGCAGGAGAAACCAAAACTTTCTGGATTCCTAATGTGACTTGATAGTATTTCTAAAATGAAGGCAATTTCAGGTTTCAATAAAAGTGCTGTGAAAGAGGTCGGAAGAGGGCAAATGGTAAAATACAAAGTAATTGCACGCTTCACCGAGTCAAAACACTGACCAAAATGGAATTTTCTTGCAATACTAGTGGCCAGTGAATAGATTCTCTCTTTCTACCTCCAAACCCTTGATGTACAGTAAAAGATATGGAAAAAAAAGAAAAAGAAAAAGCCATTCATCCAGTAGTTTAGGATGAATTGCCCCCCTCAAAGACAGGACTTCATTAGCATAAACATCACTACTTAATTGAAAGCCACACAGTGATTTTATTGAAGCTGAGAGCTTCATTTTTACCATGATTTTGATTAACCTCAGGCCAGGCCAGATCTCAGGTTTCTTGTTCTTTGTTATTTTGATAATACAAATGGTTCTGCTGTTTAAAAACTGTTCACTATTAACTCAACAGAAGATATTTTACCCTCCCCTCATTTCTTGCTTTAATTCAGTTGCTTATTAGTCTATAAGTTCTGTAAATAAAGAGAATTAAGAACTGAAAAATATGAGAATATGTAAAATTCTAGCTAGTTTCCTTTCATCTTAAGCCATAAAGTTCATTATCTACAAGTCACCATTTAGCTTCACTTGTTACTAATCCAAGCTTTCACATAATAAAACAAAGGACACTATTGCCTCAAAATTCAAAAGCAAACAAGTCGTTTACCACGAAATATGAGAAACTGCCTTCTAACCAGTCTTGTTTCAGCACATATATAATTTTCGTCCATGCATATACCCAACATCCAACAACATTTTCTTGTCCTAAGCACCAAAGTGCATCTGATTTGTCTTTACTGAATGGCAAGGGAGCTAAAGGCTTTTAAAAATCAATGGACAAGAAAGAGTCAATAGAACAATAAATATTCGTGTTAATCCAATCAAATGAGCTAAAAGTTGTTTGCCTTTTCCTTCAAGAAATTTTAAAATTAGGCTGGACGTTTGACTTGTATGATATTTATTATACCGAGTGGGTTTTTATGAGGTAATGAACAGCAAAATATGAAGCTGTAAACTCTGGTAAACATAATGTATTGCTAGAGCGAAAAATTATGTGTTCTAACTTTAATCAATTTCAAAATGTAATGTTTTTCATTAACAAGAGAAACAAAAGAATTACAGGGAAGAAGTAGAACCAACTGCCAACAAAAGCAGAGTTTGTGAGTGCGTACGGGTTTGGAAAAGGCTGTGATTTCTGTGTGCCAGGCTTGGTCCATGCTGCCACACCCCGAGGCACCTTTCTTAAAGCATTCACACACAGCCTTGCTGATATGCAGGGTGTGGACTGCCTGTGCTGGGAGGCTGCAAGCTCGAAGGGGGAATGTTACAGTCATCTCTCCACGGTGCTCTGCACATAGTAGGTGCTTCAAAATACTCACTGAATGTTACTGAAGGTATGAACTGTAACACACTTTCAGTCATTTCGTGTTTAAACAACCAGGGAAGGTATTCTGCGTTAGGTTACAAAGTAAATGGTGAGGCAGTGAGTCTACGGATGTGACTGGCTGTGGCCATCTAACCATAATCATGGTCTTCCATATCTTAGGTTCACGTCATTATCCTGGACCTCAGCCTGCATTCCTCTCTCCTCCCCCTCAGACAGAATAGAGGTGAATGTTAGAAACTAGAATTAGTACTTCGATTTTTTTAAAAAGGTGCTCGTTACTCTAGAAGAGGAAGCTGAATCTTTTAATTAAAAGCTGAAACTGTAAAACGTTGAAATGGTAAATAACTGCTTTAGTAGTTACCTTCTTTACACTGGACCCTGGGCCAAAGATAAACTGAGTTCCTCATATGGATGGATAACAGTGAATGGGGAGGCCTCGGTAATCGCAGGAGCCCCACATTTTGCTAGTTAAAAGGGCTAAGATTCTTCAAGGACCCATCATTTCGGACACAGAAGCTTTGGGGAGGTGGGAGGAGAAGATGCAATCTGTTGTTCTGAAACTCTTGTGCAAATGGGTTTTGTGAATTTGTAATTTTGGAAAACATAACAATACCTAAAATATTGATGAGTATATCCTCGGCCCTAATGGCAGAAGGCTCTCTCATGGAGTACAGCTGGAAAATTAGGAGACTCAGGTTGAAGAGCTAAGCCCCAGTGGCCTGACAGACCTGGTCAGAGAGCACGCAGGCAATTCAACCGAGAAGCTGCAGAGGGGACTGGCGGGTGCCCAGGCAGGCAGGGCCAGAATGAACAAGTGGAGAGAGTGAATACAAAGAAATAGTGGTCCAGTGGGTAGGGGTGGTAACCAGTTCTCTGGGGTGACAAGTACTTAGGGCCTGGGGCAGGGTGATTTGAGCAGGTATGCACTCTTGAGCTAATGGGCTCTGGTAGAATAAATGATCAAACCAGGACTGAAAATGGGCTGGGCAGGCCAAGCGCCAAGAGCAGAGGAGGAAGGAGAAGGGATGGGGCAGGGACTGCCAGCTGTCTGGCCCTGTTGGTAATTGCTGGGTCCTCTGAAACCCAAGGAGGGTGGTGGTCCTAAAGTTGTGTAGGGCGGGGTCCTAGGCTCAGAGTGGCCAGACGTGAAAAGCAGGATGATTCCCCAGGGATTCCCTTTGCTACCAAGGGTGACTTTAGCTCGCGTTTTCACTGGGGCAGGGATAGAGAGGCTAAAGCCTGGCCTTTGCTGTAGACTGGGGAGGAAAGGGGCCCAGCTGAGTCTCTTTGTACAGGTGTTTTTAAAGTCTGTTGTGAAGTTTAGACCAGTGAACTGAGGACCCCTCCAGAAGCATGAAGGGCAGGGAGTCACTTGGGTCAAGAGGGTACCTGCACCATAGGCTCAGATTCATCCTCTCTCTTTCTCTCTTTGTATACATATATACTTTTTTTTTCTTCATCTCCATTTGCCTATCCAGATTCTGTTAATTGATGAGGGTTAAGTACACATTCGACAGCAGTGCCAACCTAAGCAGATTTCTAGCCGTTGGCACCCTCACTCCATGAAATGGGCATGAATAGGCAAATACATATAAGCAACTTCCAGTAAGAATACAGAGAAAATTCTCAAATTCAATACAAAAGTCTCTATTTAAAGTTTTAAAATGATACATTTACCAGACACTTTAGATTGTGCATATCTTCTGAGGGATCATTTAAAACAAATTCATGAGAGAGATTTCATTTATTACAAGTGGGAACAAGGCCAAGTTCCAGACACCCTCAAGGGAGAAAAGTATACAGGTGCTCCTGGGTTCCAGCTAGCAGTTAAGTACGCAATGATGTAGCTAGTGTAGAGAGATGAGGGAAAGTCATTTTTCTGAGGTGAGATTTAATGAATTCAGCACACATTTCTTGAGTGTCTCCTTTGTGCCTGGCACTGCTTGAGGAGCTAGGGGTATAGTGAGCAAGAGAGATAAAGGCCCTATGTTCATGCAGTTTACATTCTAGCATATTCTGGAGGTGTGTGTGTGTGTGTGTGTGTGTGTGTGTGTAGACAACAAGCAACAAGCAAGTAAATATGAGGTAGTGAAATGTACTACGGTAAAAAAGAAAAAGATAATGTAATGAGGCTGCCTGGGGCTACTTCAGGTTGGATGCTAAGAAAGGGGCTCTCTGAGGAGACGACATTTAGATGGAGACCTGAAAGATAGGAAGAGGCTGCTATGTCCTTTCTAGGGTAGGGAATGCCAGGCAGAGGGGCCATCTCATGCAAAGCTCTTATGGTGAAACCAAGCCTGGAGTATTTGAGAAAAAGAGGCAGGACGGTGGTATTTGATCCATAGTGAGCAGGGTGCACAATGGTACAGAACACGGTCTGAGTGGTGGGCATTCAGGATAAGGAGCACGACTTGACCCTAAGAGCAGAGGGAAACCTTTGGGAAGTTTTACATAGGGGGACGCTTCAGGCCAGTTTAGGTGTATCAATACCATTCTGGTTGCTGAGTGGAGAATAGACTGTAGGGGCCAAAGGAGCAGAGAGAGCAGGTGGGAAGCTATGGTATTTGTTCAGGTGAGGGACGATGGCAACATGGCTAGGATTGTAGCAGTAAAGAGAGAGCACTGGCTGGATTTGGCATATACTATGGTCGGAGGGCGTACCAGTACAACTTTCTGAGGCTGGACATGGGGTGGGTTAGAGAGAGAAACCAGGGAATGCTCTTGGTTTCTGACTTGAGTAAAAGGGCGATGACGGTGGCATTTTTGAGATGGAGAAAACTGAAGAAAGAACAGATGTGTGTAGAGGGAGAGAAAACCAAGTTATGTTTGGCAATGGATTTGAGGTATACATTAGAGATCCAAGTGGATTGGATGTCTGTCAAATTGGCAGCTTGGATAGATGAGTCTGGAATTCAGAGGAGGGTCAGGATTGGACATATAATTTTGAGAGTCATTAGAATATAGAAGGTATTGGAAGCTATTATTAAAGAGATTGTGTAAATAATACATATTATATTATGTATTAAAGATTAGGGCCATTCTAATGGTTACGAGTGTCTATGGATCTCTGGGTAGGCAGGAAGTGGAACATACATGAAAATCAGATTTAAACTCTGTCCAAACAAGGGCCTTTCACAAAACACAATTTTATCCTGGTTGTGAATAAAGCAATACCATTGTCCTTCCATTTTCAGAAAAGGAAGGGGGAAACTCTTGCAAGGATGTAGGAAAATATTTGAAACTTAACTGGTTAACATTCAGGATGAAGATTTTCATTTCTCCATGGCATGTGGGCATACCTCCCTGCTCCCTCCCTCAGCTCACATTCTGATGGAGCCCCTACCCAAGCCAGGCTGTGCTGAGCATCACAGGGAGGAGACACAGCATTCTGTCCCCAGGGAACCTGGAAAACAGCATGACAGGTCCTCAGTCAAGGATCTTATATCAGACCTGAGGAATCTGAGTATGGAAAGTCACTCCCCTACAATGAGCAGGTGTGAATTTGTGGGAAGGGGATTATGAAATGAGAGGCACCAATATGGATAGCTTTTCCTCGGTAAGCCTAACAATAGAAATGATGAAAGTAAAAACTGATGCCTTTGGTTTTACAAACAAATCATTAAGATTTAATGCCAAAACATAGGTAGAAGAAAACAACAACACTACATTTAGAGAAACTGTGTGCACAGTTAATCAGGAAAACCTCTGTTGTGCTTTGGTCTAAGGAGGAATATTTGTTAAAAATCTGACTTGTTTTAAAATCATCCAAACTTAATCATCTGAAGAGGAAAATGACATACAAGTTCTGTATTTGTTTATACATTTTCTCTCTGCTGTGTTGGTGGGGGAAAAAAACCTTAAGCAATAGAGGAGAAGCTCATCTCCTGACAGTTGGAGAGAAAAGATAAATAAATCAGTCCAGAGCAGTGCCTGTAGGTTACAGTGACAGGCCAGCTCTCCTCGGTCAGGCCGGCTGAGCCAGTGTGAACCGAGGTCACTGATTATTAACCATCTGTCAAAGTCTACAGGGATTTATCAGATAATTATAGTTATAAGTATGTTCATATCACACAAACATGCGGCAAGGCTGCAAAGGATTCAAGCCCTAACACAATCTGCAAGGACATTTTAGAAAATTATGGATAAATGTTAAATCATAAAGCAAACACGTTAGAAAGAAAACCATGCCGTTCATGACTGTTTGGTCAGTCTAGAATTATTTTCTATATTGTTTATTTCCATAAATATTTGGAACCTTACAGAGCCTTTGACTACCTTCCCTCCTCCCCCTTTAATTTTCCAATGAGTTGTAAAAATAGCAAGCGTAATCATCATTTGAAACGCAAGACTGGTTATCGACTCCATCCATATGAACAGACAACCAGAATGTAATCACAGCTTACTTTATAAAACCCGTTCCTGAGCAAAAATATCTTGAGCTGTTCTGAAGAATCTACATGAACACATACATAGATGTGCCTAAGGGACAGCTCTAAATCTTGCAAACCAATAGACGGCATTTTAAAATAAATGACTGAAGGCTGTGAACAGCATCCATTTTGCTCAGTTTGGCAGCATGTAAGTTTACATGCTAGGAAACATTTCTCCACCTGAATGGAACTGTGAAATTGTTTCCTCCTCCCAACACTCCTTTAAACTGTATTAGATTATGTTAGCCATTTCTGCACATTGTCATACAAGCTGTCAGTGCCCCACGAGGCAGTGTGGGTGAACAATGGAAGCAAGGGTCCCAGCAACTGAGATGCTAAGTGTCCATCAGTATGTTAGGCAAAAATAGTGGGAAATATCACCCCCGACTCCCATGCTTACCAAAGCAAGGGGAAATGGCTTTGTTGCAATTCTAGACACACAAGGGAATATGATTGGGTGAACCATGTGTATGTCAATCCCCAGATTGCAAACTTCTCAGGAAATGACTAACATTGTATCCTACCCTCCATCCAATATCAACCATTGCCCTATGAGTGAAAGTGAACTCTTTTACTCTAAGGAAACCACTATATGAATATATGCAGAGTTTTAGCCATTCTTACCCTAGAGATAACTTTTCAAAACACAAATTTGTCTGCTTCGTGGACTGCATACTATCTTTAACTTTACTCATCAACATATAAAACTAAGAAGGTAATTATGGTACAGAAATAAAAATCTTTCCAGAATAAAATGTAAACAAAAGACTGGGGATATTGGTTATTCTGTTACATTAATAAAGCTAACTGAAAGTTGACTCTCTAAATATGTACATATGTGGGTATGAGTACATATAATTTACAAATCTTAGGTTCTTAGGTCTCTGGAGTAGTTGCAGATATTTCACTGAAGCTAACGTGGCCATTTCACCTCCCAAAGGGCACCATCATACTCTCCTCTTGGTGGACCTGCACACACATATCCCCGATCCCCGTCATGTTTGCATTATTTTGATCACAACAACACTTAATTCAGGAAATCTAGAGCCTTCCTGCTTCTCATGTGTTGTTCAGAGCTTCTGTACACCAAACTTTCAACAAGGTTCAGGTGAGATGCTTGTTTATCCAAGGGGGTAGACTTAGAGACTTACCTTTTCATTTCTTATTTTTTCAATAGTCATTATTAGTATCTTTAACTTCAAAGTTTAATTTTAAAGTTCTGTATTGTAGGGTCTAAAGCATGGGATACTATTTATAAGAAATATAATACAAATCTTAAGAAGAATCATAGCTCTCAATTTTAAATTAAATCACATGTATTACATGATTCAGTTTATCCCATTTTTATATGATGATCTATGCTGACCTCATAGTTTTATCATCTTCTTTATTTATGGTCCAATAATGCCTTTCTGCCAATTCTCCAAGCTACTGGATTTATGAGCCAAGAGCTAAGCTATGTAACCTGTAGATTTTCTGAACAGCCATATAATAATTTTCTAGGAAACTGGTGGATAACCTGCTGGAAAATGGTGTTGGCAGCTTTTTATTTTTTGCTTTGAAATCTGGCTTTTAATTTTATTATGTGAAAATGTAGATTAATTTTTGCTAAATGAATGAACATTTAATTGGTTAAATAAAATATGCTGTCTGTTTAGCTGGTGAATTTTCTTATATTCTATCTTTGGGAATCAAATTTTAAAAGAGATATTTAAAATCAAATACTACCACATCTAAACATTAATTAATTAATCCAATAATATGAGGTATGTTTTCTATATAGGGCAGTGTTCCCTTTAATAGTGGAACTGGTTTTCATATGGAAAGTCTATAATGAGTCTCATCAAAGTCAAAAATCATAAATCTGTAAGTGACCTCAGAGAGCTTGTAACTGAAATCGTTTCCTTTACACATGAGGGTGTTCTTATTATTAGGTCTGAACAGGTTGAGAGGCTTGTCTGAGATCATACACTTGGTTAGTAGCAGAAGTAGGATGAAAATTAGGTCCCCATTTTCCTTTTATTGAAACAAAATGCTCCACTTTCTAACATCACTTTCCATCACTTTCATTTACTCAGCTTACAAGTCGTGACTGTTATAATTTGGACCAAAGTTGGATTTCCAATTACCTTGAAAGTTTATTCATATATAGATAAAGAGTTTATTGGTCAAATCTAGATGAGCTGCAAGATTGCAAGAGACATATATGCATATCAAGAGATAACTATTTTGAAGAATGTTTAAACACCTTTTTATATACACTGAAATTACAATCTCAGTTTTCAGTTCCTTATCATATTTATTTATGACAGTGACAATTCCCCCTAGTAGGTAACATGCAAGAATGACCAGATCAAGTAAATAGACCAGGAACACGTAGAAGAGATTACTAATAAAGAACACTTACTCTACCTATGTCATGAATATTCTGGACCCCATTAAAAGTTCTGTAAACCATGTATGTGGTTTCCTGGTAGCCATGATAGTTTTACATGGCTTGGTTGGTTGGCTCTTCATTGCTGATTGGACCAGAAGTGGATACTTGGCCCAAGCTAGGCCAATCACATTCTTTCTCCTGGAAAGTAGGAACTGGGATTCAGACATAGACTGTCAGCCTCAGCATGTATTTTGAAATGTAATACGTAAACGCAAGACAGCTATGTGTGACTGAGAAGTAAAGAAAGCTGGTGCTCAGAATAACTGAGCAGATAGGAAGAAGCAAACAGAGATGGAGTGAGGATACTGCCTGCCTGCCTCTCTGCTTTCTAGTTCCTAGTTTCAGATCCCTCCTGAGGCCTGGCTGCCCTTGGCTTCCAGGATACAGCCCTGTATTCTTTTTTTTTTTTTTTTTTTTGGGTT
>NC_041231.1:35266661-35294430 GCF_002837175.3 Physeter macrocephalus | reverse complement strand
CGGCCATGGCTCACGGGCCCAGCCGCTCCGCGGCATGTGGGATCTTCCTGGACCGGGGCACGAACCCGCCTCCCCTGCATCGGCAGGCGGACGCGCAACCACTGCGCCACCAGGGAAGCCCCAGCCTTGTATTCTTATTTAACAAATTCCTTCTGCCTGTCTCTCTCAGGTGAGAGAGCTTGATAATGAGATGCATTTAGATAATGGGGTGCATTAGGTACGATAATAACTAATTAGATAACTAGTTATTATAATCTTATAATAACTAAGATCATGTGGGTGGAGCCCAAGATAGACTGATTTTCAGTAAATTCTTAGTATTTAATAAATAGTAATAAAGTCATATTGACTTATACTGATAAACTAGCTTATTTAGCTATTTTTAGAAAGCCATATAATACTACATATATTTCAAAACTTGAATTCAGATTCACTTATCTCTAATGAGCCTAATATAATAAGGTTCTTCTATATTGTCAAATGACTCGTGTCAATGACATTTTTGAAATAATAAAATAATTTTGAGATTATGAACTTTGAAATTATGAAAAAAGAGAATGGCCACTTGAACTCATATTAGCTATCTTGATGAATGTAAAGGCACCAGGTGATACAAAAAAAATTCATGCCTAAAATGTACTAAACTTCAAACACCTATTAAGATGAAACACCTATGCAAATAGAATAATACTGAATAAATGAACACTTAAAGGGAGCTTGCTATGTGACAGGAACTGTGCTAAGGATTTTTCATGTATTATTAGTTCATATGATCCTCCCCAAAATACTATGAGGTAATTATTATGCCTGAATTACTTTGACTTAAATGATTTTCTCAAAGTTCCACAGCTAGTAAAAGGCAGAAGTGCTATTTAAACCTAGTTACACTATTAATCATGACACCATCGTCTGATTAAGAAAAGTAGGCTGAATTAAAACATCTATAGAAAAGAACTTTGGAAGCCCTTTGGAAGTTTGGAAAACAATTTCATGAAACCAAGAAAAATGCACAGTCAATTCCTAAATAATCTTTAAAAAAATTTAGCTTATTAATGATTCTTACCGGGGGTTAGAAGGAGAAGGTGGATTCATTTCTTTCTGATAGTGATGACCCTGGTTGACAGGCTGCAAAAGACAAAACATTTGTGAGGTACTAATCAGCATAATGCTCTTTACAGGTACTTTCACATGCACTCTCATTACTGTAATTTTTTCCTGGGAAACAACCTGTAAGAAGGGGCTGGTTTATTTTACAAAAAGTCGAAGGCTGTTTGGGAGATCCAGCAAGTAACAAAGTGGTATATGTAAGAAAACACAGGTTATTTTAATGGCCAGTCACTGGATTAGACAGCATCTACGGTGTAATTAATGTTCATGTGTGGAATCCTCCTCCTTGTGGAATTTTTATACTGTTAACAAAGGTTGCTATTTCCAGATACAACAAAACAAAACAAGACACCTCCTGGAACTAATGCTGTATAGCAAGTATCAGCAATAACCTGGAGACCCGGAGATATAGAATATATATATTTATATCTCAATGTAACTAAGTTTGCAAGGATAACTTCTATTTTCTTTTTGGGTCTTCATTGCTGTGTGCGGGCTTTCTCTAGTTGCGGAGAGCGGGGGCTACTCTTCGTGGAGGTGCGCAGGCTTCTCATTGCAGTGGCTTCTCTTGTTGTGAAGCACAGGCTCTAGGTGCGTGGGCTTCAGTAGTTGCGGTGTGCAGGCTCCATAGTTGTGGCTCGTAGGCTCTAGAGCGCAGGCTCGGTAGTTGTGGCACACAGGCTTAGTTGCTCCGTGGCATGTGGGATCTTCCCGGGCCAGGGATCGAACCGGTGTCTCCTGCACTGGCAGGTGGATCCTTAACCACTGTGCTACCAGGGAAGTCCTCTATTTTCATTATTGGAATTACACATGTAAATCTTAGGTCAAGGCGGTCATTTTCCCTGAGTGTATAATAAAACCTCAAGCATTAATCAGAGAACTGAAAAAAGTGATGCCAATACCTAACAAAAATATGAAATCTGAATTTCCCCCTCCTCAAGAAATCTTTAAGTTACTACCTTTTTCAAAACAGGTAAACAGCTTCATTCCATGCAAGCTTTAAACACTTGCCTCCAATGGAACTTGATGTTTTTCCTTTGTTCTATAAAGGGAGAAAATTTCATTATATCTGATAGAAATTCTCTTTTTGAATATCACCTCAAAGTATTTTTGTTATGTGGCTAACAAACATGTAATTCTAATATGACCCCTGCATCGGCAGGCGGACTCTCAACCACTGCGCCACCAGGGAAGCCCTGAAAATCATTTTTAACATTTTCATTTTATTACAATTTGGAATTTGGTACACATTTCTGAATTGCATTTAGAGGGCTTGTGTTACTTCCTTACCTAATGGGTTTGGCGTTAAGGTTTTCCCAGCCATAATGTGGACCCATAGTGCTGACCCCAACTGAAGAAAACAGTGTAGCAATGATGCCTGTACATAAAAGGCACATATTCCGGGGCTTTCCTGGTGGTGCAGTGGTTGAGAATCCGCCTGCCGATGCAGGGGACGCGGGTTCGTGCCCCGGTCCAGGAAGATCCCACATGCCGCGGGGCGGCTGGGCCCGTGAGCCATGGCCGCTGAGCCTGTGCGTCCGGAGCCTGTGCTCCACAACGAGAGAGGCCACAGCAGTGAGAGGCCCGCGTACCGCAAAAAAAAAAAAAATAAAAAAATAAAAAAAGGCACATATTCCTTATTTTAATGGGTCCTAAAATATTAATGACATGGGTGATGGGAATTCTTTAAACTGTCTGCCTCTATAAATAATCTCTTGGAAGTGTTCCTTTAATTTAAATCAAACACCCTGTCTAATAATCACAGTCACTTAGCCTATCTGTGATGCCCCATGAACTTGAATGTACTCAGATACTTTGGTAATTGAACCAATATCAATGCACCACCATTTCAGTAATAAGAAAAAACAGCTGGGAGAACAGTGGAAGGAAAAACATGTCATAAGATATATTTGATCTCACTGGAGAAATAAGACTTCCAGCAATTTGCAAGTGAAACTTAGTTCTATGATTTAAGCTTTATTATTTCACAGCAAAAAAGGAATTAGTAAGCAAGGGGACTAACAGGTTCTCCAGACAAACTCACAGTGGTGCAGAAATACTCCTGATAATACATTCATTAGTATTCATCCACAATTTCACCTGTACTCAGGCCTCTAGTGAATGGATCTCTGCCTATTTACTTTTAGAGGCATTTAAATAACTCTCTAAGCATCATAGTCCTGATATTCAGGCAAATTTCCATTTTCTTAATTTTATACTGATAATTGTATTTTATACCTGTCCCTAACCCCCTTATTCCAAATGACTTACTCCAGTCTCTGGAGAACAGAAATGGTTACAGAATCCTATTTGGTTTGTGACCGAGTTCTTCCTTAGACTACATAGACTGGCCCTTTCATGTTTGCTCCTGTTTATATAAAACAGATCCAATGATACAAGCAGTACTAAAGAACACGAAAATAAAAGGTTCACATTCACAGTGATTTTTGAGTGTTAGAAAACAGAAAAATAATCAGTGGAAACTTTTTGAAGTAGTAAGGACTGCTGACATGAATAGACAGAAAGGTAAATGAAAAAATTCAGTTAAAAATAATTGTAGGGTAGCAGAACTCTCTCTGAATATCCAATTCCTTAACTTAATTTTTACTACTGAAAACTAATTACCAAGTTTTTACCCCCAAACATTTTATTCAATAGCCAATTTAAATTGAATAATAGCAAATCATGGCAGAGCATTCTGACTCATACATGTAACTGCTATAAACTGACTTATAAACCCTAACTGCTAATGACTCTGTTGGGGAAGCGTGCAAGTCTTGCTTTGAAGTGGGTACAATACAAAATTGGGTGGTCACAGTTCCCTTTCTCTGTACATGTCTCCTAATTTCATAATCAGACTCAGGGACAGGAAGGGATTATGGCAATGATGCAGCTAAAAGGCTCCTTCAAGATATTTCAGTTCCCATAACTTTGCTGTGATGCTTTCAAAGGGCAGAGCTTTCACTTCAATGATGTCATTTTGCTTTCCCAGGCCCAAATCAGAATAAACGGGAATGTGCCTAATGGCTTCTAAAAGCTCTCTGAACATGGTGGGGTGGAGGGAGGGGGAACAGATGGGCTTCTGAAGCCAGATGTCCCCATCCACGAATGGAATAGATACATTTCTGTACCTGTGCAGCAGTAAACCTATTTCTACTATTCTAGGTAGGTAACATTCCATGAAAGCACAAGCTAAAAAAATAAAATTAATTTTTTGATTTTGGAATTCAGCTGTATTTAGAGAGTTCCATAAGGAGAAGCAAAGGAATAATAACTAACTCCTACAAATAACTATGACCACAATAATAATAACAGTAACATATTTATTGAGTACTTACTCTGTGTTAAAACCTTGATAGGTATTATCTCATTTGATCCTCACAGAAATTCAATGAAATAGATAGGATTAACAACTCCATCTAACAGAGGAGGAAATTCAGACACTGGGTGTTAACCCAAGGTCATGTCAGTCAGGAAATAGTGGGGCCAGAATTTGAACCCAGGCAGTCTGATTCCGTAGTTTACCCTCTAAACCAGTAAGCTGTAGTGCTTAACCCAGCTCAGGGGTTCACCTAAAGTGGTGAATACCTAAGTTTCTGAATAACAAGTATGACAAACTCAGTTCAGTTAATGGCAGAAAGATAAAGTAGTCCTGAAATACATTTATTTGATATATATAAGACTATCTCCTTGCCATAAATTAAATTAATTTGATTTCATTCTTATGACATGTCACTATATATTTAAAATTAAAGAAAATAAGTTTGCCACATTGCTAAATTTGGGACAACATAAGCTATAATAGACAATACTCTAAGAATGAGAAAAGTTTATTTCATGGGGTGACTTTCATAGTCACTAAACACAGAACAACTCGCACATTTCAGTATTTTCTCCTGACAGCACAGATATTACACTGACTCTGATATTAATTTTTGTATATCATTTCTATGGTGGTATAAAGAACAGCTGCTCATCTGATTTATCTGCAGCTTAGCACAATCAACTACTTATGTTTTTAGTTCAGGAGCATTAAAAGAAAACTCATACCCAAAGAGAGCTAAGAAGTTAATGAATCTATAGACCAGGACAAATTAAGACCTATTACCTATAAAGAGCCTGAAATGCCAATGTATTACATATTGGACGCATAGCAACCAGCAATCATTGTGTAAAACACTGATATGTTGATGAGCTAAAAAATGGAACAGATCCTAGAAACTTGGGACCTTGTCCTTTTGGTGGCGCTGTTGCTATGCACTAGTGTCGGAAAAACTACATGCACGTGAAATTAACTGCCACTGAGCACAAAAAGCTTTGCTTTTCCATGATCAAGCTGCTAGAAATTTTGGGGTGAGGGAGAGAATTGAAGGCTAAATTAAAGGACAGGAGATAAGATAATCCTGCCATGTTAAAAGGTAAAGGCAATATTTTTCTGTTGTTACGTAAAACATATGAGAATGGCAAAAATGTTGCAAGGTTAATCAAGACCATAAATAACTTGTTGGAGAACCTCACCATATGCTTGTAATCCTATCAAGTGCATTTTGCCTCATTTTTCTCCAGATATCATGCTCTGCAGTGTGCCATGTTGATGGATACATGTGAGGATTTTTTTTTTTTTTTAACAAGCTGAGGAGTCTTACATGCTTGATATTAGGTTATGGGAATTGTTAACTTGAAGGAATGATGGCTTTGAGGCATCTGCTGACAGGGTAGCATGCATATGAGGCATGCTTTTCTTGCATCTAGGTTAGAGGTGGGACGGAGAAATAATGAAATATTGAAATAATGAGTTTATTTGTCAAGCTCTGAGGGGTCAGTCTGAATTCTAATGGTTAAGCTCACATCAAAACAAGCACAACAGAACCTCTGCCCATTCTTACAGCCCTCAGTGGTCATAAAAAGGGAAAATATCCTAGAAATCTTTTCTGACCACTCAAGTGGCCCTTTGAGGAGAACATCTTTGGGGGAGCAGCATATTACAGTTAGCATGAGCTTACTCTTTTAGGCACAGGGCACACACATTCCATGTACACATTCAATTCCCACCATGCCAACCCGAGGAAGGGCCTTTATTATTCCCATTTTATAGGTGATTGTGCTAGCAAATGGCAGAGCTGGGATTTGAGCCCAGGTTGGCTGATGTAGAGTCTAAATTCTTTTGGTCATCACTTGAAGCTGTTTCTATTAACAACTATTCCTCTTCCTAAAAAGAAACCACACCACACACACACACACACACACACACACACACACACACACACACACACACACCCCTCAAGACATAGTTTTATGCTACTGTCAATCAAAATCCTTCACCAAAATAAAATTCACTTAAGAATCCATTATAACTAATTCCTAGTTTTCTTCCTAAGGCTGCCTAGAGCCCAGTTTTTGAATAAATCTCATGAGGGCTACTCCTAACAGAACCCTCCAAAATTGATTACTTGTAGCCCGGTTTCCACAGAAGTTGTAAAGTATTGTTTTAATTGAATTTGGTTTTAAGTTGGAAACTTTGAAAAATTTTTCTGTCAAAGGCCAGTGGTTCTCTCAGTAGGCTTGATTTATTTAGCAAGAGATGCCTACAAAAGCCAATTTGCTATGAGAAATATGGTTACATTTAATTACACTTTAAAATGACTAATCTATTATATCTAAACACCTTTTAAAACAGTACATATTACTCTGAACTGTATAGATGCTGAGGAAAGCTGAGAAACCAAAGCTTGCAGTAAACACAATAGATTTTGTTAAAGACTGCATTTTGCTCTGCGTTGGCTTCCTGGTTTGACTGCGGTGTTTGTAAAGTCATTAGGTAAAGATGCCAAACTGAATGTGACCTGCCTAAATCTTCTTTCTAAACTACTGGTCACCAAGTCTTGCCCAGAGGGAGATTTTTTCTTTGTGCGTATATTTAATATCCATTTATCAAATCTTAAATGTAAAATATTAGCAGCATCATTCAGGACTTATTTAAGCAAAGCACAGCTGATGTTTATTTTGGAATTTTGATGAAACGACCTTACTTTAGAGTAAAAAAGCGATCTTTTAATATTATTGATTGATTGATTCAACCAACGACTAACAACCAGCAGCTACTGAGCGTGACCTCATGCCAGGCTCTGTGCTGCAGGCCAGTCCTGTGCCAGTCCTGTGTCTGCTCTGTGCCAATCCTGCCTTCAAGGGGATCACAACCAGGCCCGAGGGATATCACTAATAATGGTTACCCGATGTGGTAAGTGTTATCACTGAGCCTGAAGAAAACGGGAACCAGAGAAGGAAGAAAACAATTCTGGGCAGGAAGGAGGGTTTCATGAAGCTGGGACATCTGAGTCGGGCCTTGGAAAACAGGAGTGTTCAGTGTAGAGAAGAGGGATGGAGGGTCTCCAGGCAGAGGAAAGGGTATGGGCAATGGCATCACTGACATGATGTGGACAAAAGGCATGACAGTGATGGGCAAGCTGCAGTGTAGCTAGAGTAAGCAGTAGTGTTGTTGGGTGGGGGGTGGGTAGTGATTACAAGGGAAGTAAAAATTCATTTCAAGTCCTATTCAAGGTGACGGAGAAACAAAAGCACAAAGAGGAGGTTATCTTGTTAAAGGAGAGAATTAGTTCTGCTCCTTTCAGAACTTGGAGTCCATAGCATATGGTACCACTCAAAAAAAATACGTGGAGTGAATTTACGTGGGACAGATAAGCTAGGTTGTGGTGAGAGTTAGCATGGAGATAATCCTGGCTCTTGTGGCAGAAAGGAAGCTGTGTCTCTTAATGAGGCCTGGAGAAGGGTTAAAGAAGGCTTTGGAGCTAAGTCTTAAGGGATAATCAGGTACAAGGATATGTGCAGAGTGCCCTTAGGGAATTACAACTGGGATGAAAGGATGGAGTGAAAGGTGGGGAGCAGTGAGAGATGTGCCTGGAAGGGGGGCAGGTCTCAGATCACGGGGGGCCCTGTAGGCCAGGGTAAAGAGGCAATGGGGAGTTATGAAAGGACTTCATGCAGGGAAGAGATCAGATCAGATCTGGGCTTTAGAACGATAACTAGTGTGAATAATAATGACAACTAATCTTAATTTATTAATTGCTTATTATGTCTCAGATACAGCGTCAAGTGCTTTACAAGGTCACACAGCTTGGATTTGCACCTTGGCTATCTGACTTGGGTCGATGCTCCTATCCATCAGGCTACAGTGCTTAGACCGGAGGTACCTTAGTATTAAGAAACTGCTGAAGGAAGTTGGATAAGAAATGAAACTCCAGGGCTACGGTATTAGATAGGGAGGGTTAAGATGTAAAAAGGAGAGTGGATTCTCAGGATTTAGAGGCCAACTGGGTATGGGAAATGAAGGAGTGGGAGAAGTGGAGATGCCTTCCAAATTTCTTGTTTAAGTGTCAGTGTGGAGGATCAGCGTGGAGGATGGTGCCATCACTGTGATACAAGAAAAGCAGGATATCACTGTGATAAAGTTATGTCTTCTCTCATTTCTTCTTTTCCACTGCCCTGGTACAACTTCTAAAGAGAAAGTCATGAGCTCCCAGAAACACCATAGTGGTTCTTGTAAATTGCTCGATTTAAACTCTATATGAGCAATAAGATGCAGGGTTCATTAAGGAATGCACTTTTCCATTTGGTGATAGTTCCAACATTGAAATAGACTGAATTTGATGTAGTAATAAACATATCTTACCAATACCAAAGGTAGGCTTTTCAATTATTTTCTCTGTCTAAAAAAATAGACTGCTTTCAGTTTCTCATTTGGTCAAACAGAGGCGTTATTAAGTTCATTACCAATGGTTATTTTTGGCTGTGTACTTTTAGAGCAAAGTAGTCATCATGCATGAGGACTTCAGTCCTTGCCAGAACAGGACAGTGATGAGGACACGTACCCAGGGCAACCAAGAGTTCAGCCTTTTCAGTCTTAAATAATCATTTCTCAGCTTGCCCTTTGTAATGTTGGGCCTCTGAGCTACTTCATGACAGAATGACCTTGTTCAGGAGGCCACTGTTCTCTTTCTTACTTTTGGTTTAAATGACTGCTAAGAAATGTTTTATAAGAAAGGAATATTTCAATTCCATTGTAAACTGCAGTGGCAAAAATCTGCAACTTACTCTTATGTTCTTAGCTCTGGCTATAAGAATACTCTGAGTAACTAGCACACAGGGGTGTTTTTGCTGGGTGGGTAGATACTCTTTGGGACCAAGGCTGCTTGAGGTGTTATGTATGCCTGATCATTCAGTTTAATGAAAGCACAACTAAGTAAGGCAAGAGAAACCTGGAGAGTGGGCAAGGTGGGAAAAAAGAACCCTGAGGAAAAATTAATATCATTTTTCCCCCCACATCTACTTAGAACCAATTTGAATTCCTCCTCCATGAAGACTTGTAAGTTCTCTCCAAAGCAGAAATCTCAACTTCTGCTAGATATTGGTAGCACTCATTTGACAATTAAGTCACAGATCGAGAAGTCACCATATCATGGTGTTTAGAAGTTTAGAATTGAGAGTCATGCCAAACTAGTTCTGTGTCACTTTACTCAAGAGCCTCAATTTTCTCATCTGGAAATGGGAACTTGATAGTGCTTACCACATAGGATAGCAGTAAGGAGTAAGTTAGAAACACAAGGCTCAGTGTCAGGGCCTCTGAGATTTCTAACATCTACAAAGAAGTTGGAGATCTGGAAAAAAAATTTACTTTAAAATACAAAAAGAAAACTGAAAAATTGATTTTTAACTAAATACTTAAAACATAACGTATCCACCGTCAACTACACTTAAACTCAACCTTTATGTAATTTTATATAGGCATGAATCAAAGTTGCACCATCTTATATTTCCTTTCAAAAACTGTCCGGTAAAAAAGTTATATTTACTGTTGGATGAAAAGTGCATTTTAGTTTGTTTGATCTGATGTTGAATGTAGCATTATAAGTAAATGTTCATTCGGCCTATGGAGATCTTAAAATGTTTTTAAGTGCTTAAAGAAACGGTAGCTCTAATTACCATTATTTTAATAATGATTTTATTATTCTGTCTCATGACATTTTTGACGTTGCACAGGACTGTTCCATGGATGTTTCTGCTTTGTCTTTCCAATTAAGCCATAAGATCTTTGAGGACCATAGAGGAGAATGGACTTAGTCAAGACACTTGGCTTTGCTCTGGGCTCTACTACTGACCAGGTATGGAATCTTGAGCCCCGAATTTAGTTTCTTCACCTGAAAAACAGGAAGACTTTGGCCTGCTTCAGGCCGTCTGCTGGTCTATAGAGAGAATGATGGGCCATATTTGAAAGGGCTTTAACTGTATGAACATATTGGAAAATACACGCTGCTAAAGCATATGCAGTGCCTATCATGGCCCTTAGGCACAGGGAGGAGTCAGCATAAATCTGGTGACTTTTACAGAAGGTTCTTTGCTGCTGCCATATATGAACCAATACTTCATATATCTATAGTCTCTTCCTTTCTGTTCGTTCATTTAACAGATACTTCTTTTTTTTTTTTTTTTTTTTTTTTTGCAGTACGCGGGCCTCCCACTGTTGTGGTAGCTCGGCGGCCATGGCTCACGGGCCCAGCCGCTCCGCGGCACGTGGGATCTTCCCGGACCGGGGCACGAACCCGTGTCCCCTGCATCGGCAGGCAGACTCTCAACCACTGCGCCACCAGGGAAGCCCCAACAGATACTTCTTTAACAAGTGTTGAGCCTGCTTTATGTGCCAGAGCTTGTGCTAGGAGGTGGGGATACAATGAGATACCCAGAGTCTACAGTAAAATTATTCTTTTTCTTTCAATGTATGGTTTTATATATCACCACACAATGAACATACCTTATCTGAAGGTAAATAAGACGATTTAAGACAAGACAATGCCCCCAGACTTAAAACACTATTTCAGAATAGATTTCATAGGAGTGTCCTCATTGGGCCCTAGTTTTCCCAGGCAAGGCTGGGCTTTGTGACAAAGGCAGTAAACAAAGACGCAAAACACTGGACTCACGGGTGGCAGGCAGGAGTTCCAGGTGGTTGTGTCATCGCTGCTGGTACTTATGCTGACATTACAGTTGTCAACCTGGGATGTGCTCAGGCTATGGGGAGCCCCAGTGTCCTCCAGTTCTTCGTTCTGTTGCCGCCGTAGGCTTGCTAGCATTTGCAACTCGGATTCACTCATCTGGCTGGGTTGATAGTTTCTCCAGTCATATTCCTGACCAAGAGAGAAGAAAGTAACACAGCAAAGGGTCACTTGGCCTTTCTTAATTTTATGGGCTACCAATAAATGCTACTCTACAGCCTTAACCCCTTCAATGGCTCCCGATGGACAGAGGCCCAGATCCTTAATATGCCTTTATATGATGCCTACGCCAGCTGCCCCGCCTTGTCTTTTCCTCCTGACGTGTCAGCCACACTTATTTAGATCCTCAAAAGCATCGAACTCATGTTTGTCTTGGTGCCTGTGCACATGCTCGTTCCCCGTGTGCTAATCCTAGGTATCCTTTAGGGCCGAAATTATGTGTCACTTCCTCAGAAAAGCTTTTTCTGACAACCCCAAACTGGATCAGTTCCTCCACATGATGTGCTCTCACCGAATCTTAGAGTGTTCATTTTTAGCTCTATCACAATCGCAGTTATGTAACTGCTTTTGGAGTCCACAGGTAGTCTATGAGTGCTACAAAGGCAAGCACCATGACTGTCTTACTGTATTTCTCACATCTGGTGCCCAACCAGTATTTGAGGATTGACTAAATAAACAAAAATTCAAAGCAGTTTCTAAAAAAGAAAAATAACTTTCCATAAAAAAGTCCAGTTTACAAGAGAATTGATCATTTTCATCAGTGTGAACCTTCTGAGCAAATAAATTCAACTTACAGTAAGACTGAGAATGACTAATGCTGTTAAAAGCCATCAAATAAAATATGAACTGAAGATAAGAACACGTAAGGTCTGAAAGCCAGAAAGCCCTTGGAGCTACCATAAACACTTATACTCACACGGACTTCACTAAATGTGTAATCTGTCAAGACTACTACTACAAATCTTTAGAGGCTAGTATAAATATTATTTCAATGTACAGGGAAGAAACTGGCATATGGAATTTTTAAGCCGTTTCCTTTCTCTCTAGCTTAAACCAAATTTGGTAGCTAACATTAACTTCAACATTGCTGAAATGTTAGCATCACATATGAATGAGCAGTGTGATTTACATCCAGGACTGGCATGTAACTTGAAAACAATCTCGAAATATTTTGGTACATCTAGAATCAGTGATTATGCTCAAAAAGTTTTTTTCCATGACACTAGAATTTTTAAGATATTCAAATCTCTACACTTATTTTCTTGGAAGATCCTTTGAGATGCCTACTGCCTTCTTTTCTGCCTCATAGGGATGTAAAAAGTTAAGAAAATATAATTTGGAAAACAATTCTTGGGGTTTCTATGACATTAAAAGCTTTTTAATAAAGCATTATCATCATCATAACTTGGGGGTTATGAGAGCTTGTGATCTAATAATGTGATGTGAAGATTTCCTGGAAAGTTGCCAGTGGAAACTCACTTAAATTCTTACAGTTCATGGCTCCAGCAGCTTGGCACCCTGAGAAGTCATGCAATCTCTAATAAAAGATTTCATGAGTATTTAATATGCTTTGAGAGTTCTTGGGACAAAACAGATATCACAAGAAGAAAAACAAAGTTTATATTCCAATGAAAAACACTTTAAAAAAGAAGAAAATAAAAATAATTTAAATTCCAGAGAAATAGGGGAGCAATAAACAAAAGATGCTCAACATCACTGTCATTAGAAAAAATAAATCAACATGACAATGAGGTACCATTCACATCCACTAGGATTGTTATAATACAAAAGATAGACAATAATAAGTGCTGGAGAGGATGTGGAGAAAGTGTAATCCTCATACACCACTGGCTGTGAATATGAAATGGTGCAGCCACTTTGGAAAACAGTTTGGTGGTTCCTCAAAATGTTAAACATGGGCCATGTGGCCCAACGATTCACTTGTAGGGACATATCCAAAAGAACTGACAATATATGTGCATACAAAAACTTACACACAAATGTTCATAGCAGCATTGTTCATAATAGCCCCAAAGTGGAAACAACCAAATGTCCATCAACTGATGAATGAATAGATTTTAGTTTATCCATACAATGGAGTATTATTGGCCATAAAGATACACGCTACAACATGGATGAACCTTAAAAACATTATGCTAAGTGAAAGCAGCCTGAAGCAAAAGGTCACAGATTGTATGATTTCATTTATGTGAAATATACAAAAAAGGCAAATATATAGAGATAGAAGAGAGACAGGTGATTGCCCAGGGACTGGGGAAAGAGGGAATGGGGAGTGATCTCTAATGGGTATGGGGTTTCTCTCTGGGGTGATGTAAATGTTCTGAAATTAGGCTGTGGTGGTGGTTAAGCATGTTGTGAATATACTAAAAACTCCTGAACTTTATGGTACATGAATTATACCTCAATTAAAAAAAAGTAGTTCAGTAATCAGATGTGAAAACAAGACTAGCCATTTGACTTTGGGATCAATAGTGAACATGTGACTTGCTGTCCTTCACTTCAGTTTTTCTGTCAAGAAATGGAACTAAACATTCTAACGTGTCACATAGGTATGTTATTTGGCTTGCATTGACAATACATGCTTTTACAATGAAAAAGGAAATTTTATTTTCAAAATTTTTCTTAAGAATAAAGCTTTTGTATGTACTTAGTATGATTAATTCAGCCATTTGATTTATTTAATCCACAAGCCTATACTGTGCCTGGGGTACAACCCTAGGTGCTAAGACAGAAAAACAAGAGAGAATGCTGCAGTGGTTAAGCCACACATACCTGAGTCCAGGCCCTGGTTTCATCATTTACCAGCTGTATGTGATTGGGCAAATCACCTAATCTCTCTCTGCCTTAGTTTCTTAATCTATAAAATGGAACCATAGTGTATACCTCATGGGATTTTTGGTGGACTAAAGTAATGTATATCAAATGCTTAGCATAGTACCTGACAAACAGCTATACTAAGTGTCTCCAAACTTAACGATTTGTGCCTTTATTAGAACATGTTTGTGTACCTTCCAATATGTTTATTTATAAAATTAAACAAATGTACAACTATATTAAAATAGTAAGTATGGTATAAAACATACACACAAAAAAAATAGAAATGAAAATGGTTGAGCTTAAAAAAATAAATGGAAATAGTGTGAAGCTTAGCTGATTCTTTTTGATACACCTCTTCTGGGGTGAGTACATCCCTCTTAGGAGACCTCTGGGTTGGCAATCAATACATATGCTCCCTGTTATTATTATTCTTTCCTCTCATTTTCTTTGGCCCCTTTCATCCATTCTGTACTATGCTAGGAGCTGGGAGTATAAAGAAAATGAGACACATCTCTGTCCTCATGGAGCTCAGTCTAGAAAGGGAGACCTAACAGGTATTATAAGTTGGGGTATTATAATGTATCATGATCAATACTACAAGAGATATGACTAAGATGCAACTGCCCAGTAGAATTAGAAAAAGCCTCACAGAAGTCTAAGGTGGCATGTGATAGTAATTAAATTTGTTGACAAATGGAATGAGTGGCCTTCATAGGGAGTGAACTCTCTTCACCACCAGAGGTATTGAAGCAGAGGTTGGGGAAGTAAATACTTGCCTGGAATACTGCAGTGATCTGCAGTGGTGGAAATGGATTGATCATTCCTTAATTTATCCCACAAATACTTACTGAGACCTTTTTATGTGCTAGAAACTGGTGGTGCTAACTTTGCTTAAAACTCTATATTTCCATGATTTTATTTGATACAACAGTAAAATGTATTCTGACAACACCCTGGAAGGGGCAGCCAAAAGCGAGCGGAGAGAAAGAAGCAACTTTCTCCAGGGTCATGAATAGAGCAACTGGTGGCAGAGAGAGGTAATTAACTTAGTCCCTTGATACATTCTTGATTTGCAATCTCTTAAACCATTTCAAAATCACCAGAAAGGCTAAATCATTTATTAATTTTTTTTAAAAAAGAAGGCTTGCAATAAAGTCTTCACATTAAAGTAGACCCAGCACAAGATGTCATCTAACTAAATTATGCAGCTCCTGAGAGGCGAAGTGTTTTATGTAATTCTATCTCTTAAAGGCTCAAACTGTTATGTATAACCCAATTTTCTCTCAAAATATCCTTGTAGGAAAGAGGGGAGACATTATCAATCAGATTTGTTTTAGGAGCAAGATAATGGGCTCAAGGCTATATAATCCAGCTGTGCTCAGACTCCCAGGCAAGTCCTTCCCTTATAAAGCATTCAAGCCATTTGTTTTCATTGATGTTTTTCAGACAGTTTTGGGAGCCTAAGACAGTGAAGTTACAAAGACAAGTATGATGTGGCCCCTGCTTTCACAGGCCTTACAATCTAGGAGGGCAATTAAGAGTTCTAAAGAAATGAGTATACAATAAGGTAACATATACTGAGGTATAATATTAATAGTCACAAAGAGCTTTGATAATGATTAAAAGGAAAACCGATAACTCCGGCAAAATGATAAAACACAATAAACAAAAATAATCTTTCAACTTTATGCCCTTCACCTAATCCGTGTTCTCAAACATTTTAAGACGGAACAGCTTAATTGATCAAATATCTGCCTATAGAATTTTGTGAGCCTCAGATAAGACCCAATTCTCCTGAACTGTAGGTGACACAAGGCTGAGTTTACAATGGTGGTGTAGAGGCAAAGTGAGACACGGCCACCAGTTAATAAGATGAGATGACGAACCTCCTTCTATTTTATATGGTTGGGAGAGTAACAGAATTGAGAGAAAACTGGGTCGTTATTCTCATTCTGGAGCCTATAAAAATCTTCGAGACTCTTTCTTAATCAGGTTTACACTGTGACAGTGCCTGATACCTAGGGTATAGGAGACATCATGTTGTAAAAACTCTTAATAAAAGTTCTAACAATCAATTTCCGGCTCTTTGTATTCCTTTAAGTTACACCAAGACTCAAAAGGTGCTACTACTACAAAAGGGATAGTGGCTCTTATAACAGAAGGCAACGTGAGAAAAGGGAGATATACCAAATAGTCTGGCATTTCAGAAAAGAGAGAGGTCACTTCTTGTAGGATCAGGCAAGGCTTCATGGAGGAGATGTTCTTTAAGCCGGGCCGTGAAGGATAGGAAGGGTGATATGGAAGCATATTTTAAGCATCAGGCAGGAAAACATGGGGCAAGTTAGAAGTATGGAGCGTATATTCATAGAAAGCATTATTTACTTATACATACTGTTTTAGAAATCAAATTTGTAATACTGTTCCAAAGTAACAAGAATGAAAATACCTAGAATTTAACCTAAATCTTATAAGACCAGATGGCTTCCACTTCCTTGCCCAAGTCTTGTTAAAAAATATAGGATTCTACCAAAAGACATAATTTTAATAGCTCCCAAATGGAAACTACCCAAATGCCCATCAACAGTAGAATGGATAAATAAACGGTGCGAGAGTCACACAGTAAGACACTATATTGAAATGACTGATATATTGAATCTTACAAATGAAATGCTGAGTGAGAGAACCCAGACACAAGAGACCATACACTGGTAAAACTAGTCTTGGCAGGTAGGGGGTGGTTGTGAGGGCATAGTGACAGAAAAGGATAGTGACAGGGAGGGAGTACAATGGGGCTTCTGGGGTGCTGGCATCGTTTTCTTTCTTGATTCAGATGATGGTCACATGTGTTTGTTCGGTTTGTGAAAATCCATCTAAGTATATGTTTATGAATATACATACTTCTCTGTGGCCAACAAGAGCAAAGAAGTCTAAGAGTCAAAGAGAGATTTCCTAGGAAGTGATTAGTCATTAATCATTGGCACCTTACTCTGGACTGTCTTAATGGGGGAAAAAAAGCAGTTTGTAAATGTGGCTGGGAGTCAGTATCATGGTAGTTTCAAACTTGTATTTATTATTAAGAGTTTTGTTTTTTTTTTTTTTTGTGGTATGCAGGCCTCCCTCTGCCATGGCCTCTCCCGTTGCGGAGCACAGGCTCCGGACGCGCAGGCTCAGCGGCCATGGCTCACGGGCCCAGCCGCTCCGCGGCATGTGGGATCCTCCCAGACCGGGGCGCGAACCCGGTTCCCCTGCATCGGCAGGCGGACGCGCAACCACTGCGCCACCAGGGAAGCCCTATTAAGAGTTTTAAAGATGTAATTAGCAAGTTTTGTCAGTTTTTTTGAACCCCAACACAACAGCAAGAAAAGTGGAAGTCCATTTTCCAAAATTAGTTTTAAACTTTAATCGGCATTTTAATTTGAAGATTAATCTCCTCCCTATTGCTATTTGCAGACAGAGTTTAATTCCTATATTGACATTTTTAATACTAATAGCTCACGGTAAATTAGTGTTCTAGAGCATCTCTTTTCCAACTAGCACTCCTTGAAGACTTGTTTCAAATTCCTGAGCTACTTACCCACACAAGAATTTGCTCTGATTCATTGGGGACACAGACCCACTAACAATAGGAATGAAGAGAAGACAGAAGCCATAAACATGAGCTCTAAGTGACACATACTTGACCTCATAACTCATTCACTATCACACGGTAGCTTTCAGCATGTCTTCACCACACAAAGAGATAAATCAAAACTTAAAGACCAAGCCACAGTACAACTTGAAAACCTTTGCTAAATTTAAGAGATGCTATGTCAACTTGCACAGCATAAATTAAGAGTCAGACTATTCAAAAGAACCAACCGGTCAGAATCTAGATCATGTTTTATGTTAAAAGCGTTCACGTGGACATAGGCTTAACCAGACCCAATGTTGCCTCTGAAATGTCTGTCACAAACATTTCAGCATGTGACCTGGAGACACTTCACAACCCTTGACTCAATCCATACTTCATTATTCATGAATAATAATCTCTCAAAATGTCTCAGGTAAAGAATTGTTGGCTAATTAAATCCAATAGTGGCAAAATTCCTTGCAAAGCGACAGCTATCTATCTTATATATGTGGTTCTCTCTTTCCTGGCACGAAAAGATTTAAAGAAAAAGATCTTTATATTTATGTGCTATATTTGAATAGAGAACTCTTTTAATCCATGACCTAAAAAGAAATATACTTCCATACATTTGCCTTGGTAGTCAGCTTGCTAATTTTCAGAAAGAATTCTCTGACAAACAAAGCTGATCTCTTATTAACCTTAAAGTGAGCTGATAAACAATTTGTAATTTTCCAGCGTCTATCTTCTGAGTTTAATAATAGACTAGAAGGAATCTAGTAAAACCAAATTGAACAGGTTTTATATTATACTCAAGGATATGCCATCTACAAGGTGAATTGTAGCCTTATACATGGGACAAGCATAATAGCCATTCAATAAGTGGTAGTTTAAAATATTATTTAAAGAATCAGGAGGAAAACAATTACTGAGATTGCTTATAGAGATGAAAACAGCAGAGGCAAGCCAACTGATGCTTCTGGAGTTGGAAGATGATAACTTTTAAGTAAGTTTGAACTGTTTAGAATATAAAACTTGTTGTAAAACATTAACAACAGATATACCAACATCTGTGCATGCTTCTGCACATTAAAATACTGCAAAGCTTCAAGTGGCAATAGAAGTTAAATTGCCACACGATCACAGAATTTTTTCAGTGGTCTTTAACTAAGGGTGATGGGCCAGTGTGGTGGAAGGTACACAGGCTTTTCTGGCCAGATCTCCTGGGTTTGATACTCTGCCTTGTCACTTATTATATGTGAACAAGCTAAACCTCTCTCCTTCCTTATCTTTCAAATAAGTAAGGCCTCTCATGAGGGGTGAAAATGGAGACTGGAGATAGTATGGGACACCTTGTAGAGGGCCTGGCACATGGCAAGTACTCCATATCCTTAAAGCCACAAACGAGGTTCTTAATCAAAGACCTCAGTCTCAATGTGTTTAGAAAATAGCCTAGTACCTCTTACATAAAGAAGGAAAATTAAAAATTTGACTTGTTCCTCTTTAAAATTAGGAAGAACAAGACATCAAAGATGGATTTCTTCCATAAACATTCGATTAGTAGGATGCTAACCTTAGCACTGGAGAACTGACAACGAAATGCCACAGTGTGTTGGTTAAACCACTAACGTATTTTCATTGATTCATACTTCTGATCGTCTCTTAATTTTTGTCAAGACTTTCTAGCTACAATTTCTGAAACTTTTGAGAATTTGAAACAGCTCCTCTTCATCAGAGTAACTGGCATATTGTTTGCATAACTAACTACTCAGAAATGGAGATATCAAAATGTCCTAATAACTCTTGCAATTCCATATCATCACCCGGATTTTAAACCACAATTCCATCTTAAATTATTTTAACATACATCTATTTTAGACCATTTTACCTTGGTGGATAACTAAATTAGACACTAGATACAAATAAAGTGAAAGAAACAAACCACCCTGTAGTATCAGCAGCAGTTCAGACAGAAAAATATTCAAAAAGAAGGCAGAGGGCTAGGAGTGAGTTCCACCTGGGAAATTTCTATGCCTAATTCAAATACTTTTACTGGTGACACAAATGTTATTTAATCACCATGTTCTATAGCTTCAGCAATATACCCAGCAGTACATTGACAGATAAGACTGAGATAATGACCTTGTTTTGTCAGAGACAAGGAAAGAGTGCAGTTTCAACAAAACATCAAATATCAGACTCTTTTTCCAAAGACTATTAATTGGCAGGAACGTCCAATTTAATAAATGAAATATTCTTCCCATGGTTAACAGTGCAGTTTATGAAATGCTGTCGGTCCCGCCCAAGTTCAACTCACTCCATCAATCATGAAGCTACACACCTACAATTTAGTTCTGGGAACATGGCAAGTACATGGAGGATGGTCTCTGGGGAATGACTGGAGAGACATCACATCCTGCTTCTAAATATTTTTCTCTCTTCAGTGTATCCTTGAAAAAATATCAACATGTTACCTGGAAGAAGTGACCCATTAATTTACTCTTATGTTAACACTGGATTCAATGATAAGCAGAGGACAAGAAGCATATATAGTTATCCCTTATTGAACAATCTCAATAATTAGTTTCTAGAATTTGATTGAAATTGAAAGGTTTGCTTTAGAATGCCGGGCATACTGGTTTACAATTCTAACTACTCATAAATAGGTACAAGAAAATATCCTGTTGGACTATGGGATACTAGTTCTACAGGTACTATCTCATTTAATACTCACAACAACCCTATGGAATAAGTATTGTTATTTTCTCCAAGTTTACATATGACATAACCAAGGCTCAAAGAGGTTAAGAAATGTGTCCACGGTCACATAAGCAAAAAGAAGCAAAGCTAGGACTCAAATCAGGTCTGTCTGATTTGAGCTGGTGCTCTGAACCATGGTGCCCACTGCTCCTGACTTCTCAGTTCTGAAGAATGAAAATGTGGATAGACATGACATAGGGCCTGTTTGGGGAAGGCCTTCAGGGCAGCAAAGGGAAGGATCAGGGCAGCATGAGGTCAGTGGGCATCTGTGGTGGAAGCTGCTGAACGAGGGAGAGTCACCCCTAAGTGAACCTCCCTAGTTGGGCCAGGGTGATGTATAATATACAAGGCAACCTGACCCTGAGACAGGTGTTTTGCAACAGTGGAATATTGTTGTAGCTGAAGCAAGTCAGGGGTGAGATAGACATTTATGAATTCTTCAAACAATGCAGTGTTGTTAGAAAGACAGCTGCAAATGGCATACTTGAGTGGCAAGTTCAAAGAGAGAAAGATGGCATCACTTTGAACGAAGAGTATTATACACCCTAGAAAATGCAGAAATTTATGTAATGGAATAATGCCTTTAGAACCCTAAAATAATTTACAAATTCATTTTTCTCTAAGTTTGTTGAGCATAAATTGCATTGAATAGTAAACTTTTATAACTTAAAAATATATGATGATAAATATTCACTGCTCCAATACTGGGCTCAAGTTCATCAGGGAGGTGATGAAACTAATCCTTTTTTATTATCCAAAAAAAAAAAGGCTTGATGATTAAGAGAAAAATTTGCTCACATCATACCATGGCCTAAAATATCTTTAAAAGTGTCTTTCCATAATTCAGTTCTGATTTTCAAAAATGGAAATGTGAAAATTAAACTCAAAAGTTATATATATTTTACAATGTTTTTCCTATAAAAAGTCATGTCTTTTTTTCTAAAGAGAATACCTGAATTTGTAATTGGTAGCATATTTTGTCATTCTTATGAAAATAACAATTCTTCAAAAACTCCAACTTTTTTCTAGAACCACAAAGACTGTTATACATGTATTGTTTATTTGTTTAAAGGTGCACATAACGACATCTGCAGGTTTAAAATGATTCATTCAAAACTATTTGAATGCAGTTATACATGTGGAAAAGTTTAATTACCAGCTATCTATATGATTGCAATACTACCCAGAGGGATGTACTTCTTTCTTAATTAAAAATATTTGGGTAATATTCCATTGTATATATGTGCCACATCTTCTTTCTCCATTCATCTGTTGATGGACACTTAGGTTTCTTCCATGTCCTGGCTATTGTAAATAGAGCTGCAGTGAACATTTTGGTACATGACTCTTTTTGAATTATGGTTTTCTCAGGGTATATGCCCAGTAGTGGGATTGCTGGGTCGTATGGTAGTTCTATTTGTAGTTATACAATGGAATATTACTCAGCCATAAAAAGAAATGAAACTGAGTTATTTGTAATGAGGTGGATAGACCTGGAGTCTGTCATACAGAGTGAAGTAAGTCAGAAGGAGAAAAACAAATACCATATGCTAACACATATATATGGAATCTAAGAAAAAAAAATGTCATGAAGAGACTAGGGATAGGACAGGAAAAAAACACAGACCTACTAGAGCATGGACTTGAGGATATGGGGAGGGGGAAGGGTAAGCTGTGACGAAGTAAGAGAGGGGCATGGACATATATACACTACCAAACGTAGGGTGGATAGCTAGTGGGAAGCAGCCGCATAGCACAGGGAGATCAGCTAGGTGGTTTGTGACCAAGTAGTTAGCAAATCAATTTCAGTAAGCATTCCTTAAAAATTACTAGTACTCTTCCATATCAGGGGATTAGGAAGACAATTTTCTTGCACATTCTTTTGTAAGAGCCTTTATTTTTCTTCTGTCATAAAGTTGCTTCACGTTGGCACTTTGCGAGAGCACAGATTTTCAATGGGATGTTCACTTACAATTCCTGATTGTGGTACCTTGATGCCTAGGTTGATGGCTCAGATACATCCAGTCTGCCACAGCCCAGTAAATGACATGACCATCTGTCTGGTTACTCAAGTCCTAAAGCTAAGCATCATCCTTGATTCTGCCTGTTTCTTCTTTCTTCCATCCTGTCAGTCCTACTTCCCCATTATTCCAGTAATCTGCTACTTCTCTTCATCTCCACTCTGAACTATCAGAGTAATGCCTCAATTGCCTTCCCTGCTTCTATGCCTGCCCTATTGAATCCATTCTGGACGCAGCCAGAGGAGACTTTTTGAATATAAATGTCATTGCCTTGCTTAATAACCTTCAAAGACTTACCACTGCATTTGGAATAAAGGCCACCCTCTTCACCATGTCCTTCCTGACCTTACATGATCTGGGCCTGTTTACCTCCCTGATGTCACCCTCTTCTACTTTCCCCTTGCCCATGTGTCCCACCTACACGGGCCTCCTTTATTCCTCAAAGATGCCCATTTTAGGAGCTTTGTACCTGCTGTTCCTGATGCCTAAAACATTATCCTCTAGTTCTTTGCATGGCTGCCTTCATCTTAAACTTTAGCTCTCACCTCAAATGTCAACTACTCAGTCAGATACTAGGTAAAGTGCCCACAATTCTATCCATCCTACCACTCTATTATATCACCCAGTTTTTTCCTTCCCAAGTCTTTATCATATAAAGTTTATAATCACTGTATGCACTTGTTTATTTGTTGTCTGTGTCTTCCAACAGATATAAGCTCCTTGAAGAGAGAGGCTTCATCTTTCATGGTCAGTGTATCTCTAGCAGCTGGGAGAATACCTGACCTGATAAGCTGTCAACAGAAGAGGAGATGCTCTTACTTATTCAGAAGTAGAACCAGAATAAGTATACTCCATCACCTGGAGGTCCTTTATTTTAGAAACCTAGCTTAGGTGGTAGAACCTCCATACATATCAGAACTCTACATATACGGACTATGATGCTAGCCAGCAAAGGTAATTTCACACCTGCATTCATATTAATATTAAATGGACTTCTAGTTCCAGGAGAATTCTCAAAATTTTCTTCTTGCATCAAGCACAATTCTTTTGAGTCATACCTGTAGAATCTTTCTAGGCCTGTCTGAGCTCATCAGGCCTGTGTTACAATTCAATACTGGGGCCACAATATTAAGTATTAAATCTTATATATATTGAAAGAAAAAAAGGTTTTTATTGAAATTAAATCCAATTTGTGGGGACTTCCCTGGTGGCGTAGTGGTTAAGAATCCGCCTGCCAATTCAGAGGACACGGGTTTGAGCCCTGGTCTGGGAAGATCCCACATGCCTCGGAGCAACTAAGTCTGTGTGCCACAACTACTGAGCCTGTGTCTAGAGCCCTCATGCCACAACTACTGAACTCTGAGTGCCTAAAGCCTGTGCTCTGCAGCAAGAGAAGCCACCAGAATGAGAAGCCTGCACACCACAACGAAGAGCAGCCCCCGCTCGCCGCAACTAGAGAGAGCTTGCATGCAGCAATGAAGACCCAACTAAGCCAAAAATCAATAAATAATTTTAAAAAAACCTGCAGTTTATGGATGCAATTAAGTTAGAAGAAATAAAAAACATCCAGATTAGAAAGGAAGTAGAACTATCTCTATCTGCAATGACATGATCTTGTATATAGAAAATCCAAAGGAATTCACAAAACACTATTAGAACTAATAAATGTTCAGCAACATTGCAAGATACAAAATCAATTTAAAATTCAATTGTATGGGGGGACCTTCAAGATGGCAGAGGAGTAAGACGTGAAATCACCTTCCTCCCCACAAATACATAAAAAATACATCTACATGTGGAACAATTCCTACAGAACACCTACTGAACGCTGGCAGAAGACCTCAGACTTCCCCAAAGGCAAGAAACTCCCCATGTACCTGGGTAGGGCAAAAGAAAAAAGAAAAAACAGAGACAGAAGAAAAGGGACGGGACCTGCACCAGTGGGAGGGAGCTGTGAAGGAGGAAAGGTTTCCACACACTAGGAAGCCCCTTCAGTGGTGGAGACAGGGGTTGGCGGAGGGGGGAAGCTTCGGAGCCGCAGAGGAGAGCGCAGCAACAGGGGTGCAGAGGACAAAGAGGAGAGATTCCCGCACAGAGGATTGGTGCCGACCAGCACTCACCAGCCCGAGAGGCTTGTCTGCTCACCCACCAGTGGGTGGGGGTGAGGGCTGGGAGCTGAAGCTCCGGCTTCGGAGGTCAGATCCCAGGGAGAGGACTGGGGTTGGCGGCGTGAACACAGCCTGAAGGGGGCTAGTGTGCCACGGATAGCCAGGAGGGAGTCCGGGAAAAAGTCTGGAGCTGCCCAAGAGGCAAGAGACCATTGTTTCGGGGTGCACGAGGAGAGGGGATTCAGAGCACACCTAAACGAGCTCCAGAGATGGGCGCGAGCCACAGCTATTAGTGCAGACACCAGAGATGGGCATGAGACGCTAAGACTGCTGCTGCAGCCACCAAGAAGCCTGTGTGCAAGTCACAGGTCACTATCTACACCTCCCCTCCTGGGAGCCTGTGCAGCCTGCCACTGCCAAGGTCCTGTGATCCAGGGACAACTTCCCCAGGAGAACACACCGCGCACCTCAGGCTGTTGCAACATCATGCTGGCCTCTGCCGCCGCAGGCTTGCCCCGCATTCTGTACCCCTCCCCCCCCCCCGCCTGGGTGAGCCAGAACCCCCTAATCAGCTGCTCCTTTAACCCCATCCTGTCTGGGCGGGGAACAGACTCCCTCAGGTGACCTGCATGCAGAGGCAGGGCCAAATCCAAAGCTGAAGCCCAGGAGCTGGGCAAACAAAGAGAAATGGAAATTTCTCCCAGCAGGCTCAGGAGCAGCGGATTAAATTTCCACAATCATCTTGATGTACCCTGCATCGGTGGAATACCTGAATAGACAACAAATCATCCCAAAATTTAGGCGGTGGACTTTGGGAGCAACTGTAGACTTGGGGTTTCTTTCTGCATCTAATTTGTTTCTGGTTTTATGTTTATCTTAGTATAGTATTTAGAGCTTATTATCATTGGTAGATTTGTTTATTGGTTTGGTTGCTCTCTTCCATTCATATATATATAAATATTTATATATATATATATATTTATCTTTTTTCTCTTTTTGTGAGTGTGTATGTGTATGCTTCTTCGTGTGATTTTGTTTGTATAGCTTTGCTTTTACCATTTGTCCTAGGGTTCTGTCTGTCCATATTTTGTTTTTTTAGTATAGTTTTTAGCGCTTGTTATCATTGGTGGATTTGGTTTTTGGTTTCGTTGCTCTCTTCTTTCTTTCTTTCAAGATTTTATTTTAATAACTTTATTTTATTTTAATTTATTATTTTTTCTTTCTTTCTTTTTGAGCCCTCTTCTTCTGAGCTGTGTGGCTGACAGGGTCTTGGGGCTCAAGCCGGGTGTCAGGCCTGAGCCTCTGATATGGGAGACCTGAGTTCAGGACATTGGTCTACCAGAGACCTCTGGGCCGCACATAATATCAAACGGCGAAAGCTGTCCCAGAGATCTCAGCCTCAATGCTAAAACCCAGATCTACTCAATGACCAGCAAGCTCCAGTGCTGGACACCCCACGCCAATCAACTAGCAAGACAGGAACACAACCCCACCCATTAGCAGAGAGGCTGCCTAAAATCATAATAAGTTCACAGACACCCCAAAACACACAACCGGATGTGGTCCTGCCCACCAGAAAGACAAGATCCAGCCTCATCCACCAGAACACAGGCACCAGTCCCCTCCACCAGGAAGCCTACATAACCCACTAAACAAACCTTACCCACTGGGGGCAGACACCAAAAATAACGGGAACTATGAACCGGCAGCCTGCGAAAAGGAGACCCCAAACACAGTAAGTTAAGCAAAATGAGAAGACAGAGAAATACACAGATGAAAGAGCAAGGTAAAAACCCACCAGACCAAACAAATGAAGATGATATAGGCAGTCTACTTGAAGAAGAATTCAGAGTAATGATAGTAAAGATGATCCAAACTCTAGGAAATAGAATGGAGAAAATACAGGAAACATTTAACAAGGACCTAGAAGAACTAAACAGCAAACAAACAATGATGAACAACACAATAAATGAAATTAAAAATTCTCTAGAAGGAATCAATAGCAGAATAACCGAGGCAGAGAATGGATAAGTGACCTAGAAGATAAAATAGTGGAAATAACTACTGCAGAGCAGAAAAAAGAATGAAAAGAATTGATGACAGTCTCAGAGACCTCTGGGACAACATTAAACACACCAATATTTAAATTATGGGGGTCCCAGAAGAAGAAGAGAAAAGAAAAGGGACTGAGAAAATATTTGAAGAGATTGGATTGTGTTGGATGTGTTTTCTGTTGCATTAATTCAATATATATACTGTAGTACAAGTCATGTTTTAAAAACTACTCTATGGCAAGGACTTCCCTGGTGGCACAGTGGTTAAGAATCCGCCTGCCAATGCAGGGGACACGGGTTCGAGCCCTGGTCCGGGAAGATCTCACATGCCACGGGGCAACTAAGCCCGTGCGCCATAACTACTGAAGCCCACCTACTCTAGGGCCTGCGTGCCACAACTACTGAGCCCACGTGGTGCAACTACTGAAGCCCGCGTGCCTAGAGCCTGTGCTCCACAACAAGAGAAGCCACCGCAATGAGAAGGCTGCGCACCGCAAAGAAGAGTAGCTCCCACTTGCTGAAACTAGAGAAGGCCAGTGCGCAGCAATAAAGATGCAATGCAGCAAAAAAAAAACAACAAAAAAACCCTCCTCTATGGCAATATACAAATAACATGGAAGACAACAGAAGTACCCATCATTTCCTGAAATGTCGTCATTTTTCTGTTTAATTTGCCTAAATCTCACTATGGTCAGTGTAAATGAAAGAATTTTGCTGATAAAATAAGCATTGTATTCTGAAATCGACTGTGGCAATGATTGCATGATTCTGTGACTATACCAAATCCACTGAGGTGTACAATGTACATGGCTGAATTATATGCTATGTGACTTGTATATCAATAAAACTGTTACCAAAAAAAACCACCCAAAACAATTAAGAAAATGGTCATAGGAACCTACATATCGATAATTACCTTAAATGTAAATAGATTAAATGCTCCAACCAAAAAACATAGACTGGCTGCATGGATACAGAAACAAGACCCATATATATGCTGTCTACAAGAGACCCACTTCAGACCTAGGGACACATACAGACTGAAAGTGAGGGGATGGAAAAAGATATTCCATGCAAATGGAAATCAAAAGAAACCTGGAGTAGCAATTCTCATATCAGAAAATATAGACTTTAAAATAAAAACTATTACAAGAGACAAAGGACACTACATAATGAACAAGGGATCAATCCAAGAAGAAGATATAACAAT
>NC_041231.1:35262798-35266573 GCF_002837175.3 Physeter macrocephalus | reverse complement strand
AGACATTCCATCCAAAAACAACAGAATACACATTTTTATCAAGTGCTCATGGAACATTCTCCAGGATAGAGCATATCTTGGGTCACAAATCAAGCTTTGGTAAATTTAAGAAAATTGAAATCGTATCAAGTATCTCCTCTGACGGAGCTGGAGGAATCAGGCTCTATGATGTCAGACTATACTACAAAGCTATAGTAATCAAGACAGTATGGTACTGGCACAAAAATACAAATATAGATCAGTGGAGCAGAATAGAAAGCCCAGAAATAAATCCACTCACTTATGGTCACCTTATCTTTGATAAAGGAGGCAAGAATATACAATAGAGAAAAGACAGCCTCTTCAATAAGTGGTTCTGGGAAAACTGGACAGCTACATGTAAAAGAATGACATTAGAACACTCCCTAACACCATACACAAAAATAAACTCAAAATGGATTAAAGACTTAAATGTAAGGCAGGATGCTATAAAACTCTTAGAGGAAAACACAGGCAGAACATTCTATGACATAAATCACAGCAACATCCTTTTTGAACCACCCCCTAGAGAAATGGAAATAAAAACAAAAATAAACAAATGGGACCTAATGAAACTTAAAAGCTTTTGCACAGCAAAGGAAACCATAAACATTCTCTCTCAGAATGGGAGAAAATATTTGCAAATGAAGCAATTGACAAAGGATTAATCTCCAAAATATACAAGCAGCTCATGCAGCTCAATATAAAAAAAAAATAAACAACCCAATCCCAAAATGGGCAGAAGACATAAACAGAGATTTCTCTAAGGAAGATATATAGATTGTCAACAAATACATGAAAGTATGCTCAACCTCACTAATCATTAGAGATATGCAAATCAAAACTACAGTGAGATATCACCTCACACCTGTCAAACTGGCCATCATCAAAAAATCTACAAACAATGAATGCTGGAGAAGGTGTGGAGAAAAGGGAACCCTCTTGCACTGTTGGTGGGAATGTAAATTGGTACAGCCACTATGGAGAACAGTATGGAGGTTCCTTAAAAAGCTAAAAATAGAACTACCAAACAACCCAGCAGTCCCACTACTGGGCATATACCCTGAGAAAACCATAATTCAAAAAGAGTCATGTACCACAATGTTCACTGCAGCTCTATTTACAACAGCCAGTACATGGAAGCAACCTAAGTGTCCATCGACAGATGAATGGATAAAGATGATGTGGCACATATATACAATGGAATATTACTCAGCCATAAAGAAAAATGAAATTGAGTTATTTGTAGTGAGGTGGATGGACCTAGAGTATGCCATACAGAGTGAAGTAAGTAAGAAAGAGAAAAACAAATACCGTATGCTAACACATATATATGGAATCTAAGAAAAAAAAAAAGTTCTGAAAAACCTAGGGGCAGGCCAGGAATAAAGATGCATATGTACAGAATGGACCTGAGGACACGCGGAGTTGTAAGGGTAAGCTGGGACGAAGTGAGAGAGTGGCATGGACATATATACACTACCAAATGTAAAATAGATAGTGGGAAGCAGACGCATGGCACGAGTAGATGAGCGAGGTGCTTTGTGTCCACCTAGAGGGGTGGGATAGGGAGGGGGGGAGTGAGATGCAAGAGGGACAAGATATGCGGATAAATGTATATGTATAGCTGATTCATTTTGTTATATAGCAGAAACTAACACACCATTGTAAAACAATTATACTCCAATAAAGATGTTAAAAAAAAAAGGGAAAAAAATCACTTGTATTTCGACACACTAGCAATGAACAAATCAAAAAATGAAATTAAGAAAAAATTACATTCACAATATCATCAAAAAGAATAAAATAGGAATAAATTTAAGAAAAGAAGTGCTAGACTTGTACACTGAAAACTATAAAATATTTCTGAAAGAAATTAAACACACATAAATGAAAGACATCCTATGGATTGGAAGGCTCAATATTATTAAGATGAAAATATTCCTCAAATTGATCTATAGATTTAAGGGAATTCCTATAATAACCCCAGCCGTCTTTTTGGCCGAAACTGATAAGCTGATCTACAAATTCATACGGAAATGCAAGGAACCCAGGATAGCAAAAACAGTCAAGATAAGAAAGAACAAATTTCTTCCTGATTTCAAAACTAGTCTATAAAACTATAGTAATTAAGACAGAGTGGTACTGCATAAGGATAGACATATGATAAATAAAATAGAATTGAGAGGTCAGAAATAAACCCTTACATGTGTGGGTAAACTGATTTTTAAAAAGCGTGGTGAGACATTTCAATAGGGAAGGAATAGTCCTTCAACCAATGGTGCTAGCACAACTGAATACCCACATGCAAAAAAATGCAGTTGAATCTCTACCTCTCACTATATACAAAAATTAACTCAAAATGATCATAGAATTAAATTTAAGAGCTAAAACTACAAAATTCTTAGAAGAAAACAGGAGTACATTTTTGTGACTTTGGATTAGGCAATAGTTTCTTAGATATAATTCCAAAAGCACAAGTAATAGAAAAAATATATATAAACCGGATTTAATCAAAATTAAAATCTTTTAAGCTTCAAAAGACACCATCAGGAAATGAAAAGACAACTTACAGAATGAGTGAAAATATTTGCATATCATATATATGACAAAGAACTTGTATCCAAACTCTTACAACTGAACAATAAAAAGACAGAAAAATCCAATTAAAAAATAGGCAGAGGATTTGAATAGGATTTGAATAGAAACACAAATGGCTAATAAGCACATGAAAAGATGCTCAATATCTTTAGTCATCAGAGAAATACAAACCAAAACTATGATGAGATACCACTTCACACGCACTAGGATGGCTTAAATAAAAAAGACAGACGATAAGAAGTGTTGATTACGATGTGGAGAAGTTGTCCCCCCTCCCCACCATTGCTAGTGGGACTGTAGAATGGTACAGACACTTTGGAAAACAGTTTGGTAGTTCGTTACAAGTTAAATGTAAAGTTCAATATGACCTAGCAATTCCACTCCTAGGTATATACCAAAGAGGACTGAAAACATATTCCACACAAGAACTTTGATATGAAGGTTCATATCAGCATCAATTCATAACAGCCAAAAAGTGGAAACAACAGTCTATCAATAGATAAATGAATAAACAAGTATGGCATATCCATATAACGAATTATTATTCCTGCAAAAAAGGGGATGAAATGCTACAACATGGATGGACCCTGAAAACAATATGTTAAATGAAAGAAGTGAGACACAAAAGGCCACATATTGTATGATTCTATTTACATGAAATGTCCAGAACAGGCAAATCCTTAGTGACAAAAAGTAGATTAGTGGTTGCCAGGAGTTTGGGGGGAAGGGTGAATGAGGAATGACTGTTAATGGGTATGGAGTTTCTTTTGGGGTGGTGAAAATGATCTAAAATTAGATAGTAGTGATGGTTGCACAATTCTGTAAATATTGTAAGAAAAAAGTTGACTTCTATACTGTGTGAATTAAATCTCAGTATTTATTTTATTTAAAAAGTCACCCTGTGGTTTTTTGGGATCTGAAGAAAAATCCCTTTGTGGAATTAGTAAGCACACAACACTTTTTTGAGGAAACTTTGTTTTCACAGGTTTTTAGCATCAAACATCAAGTGGAGAGAATGTCAATTATTAGAACCCTTTCACTATGACCATGAATTTTTTTTTGAATGGCGTCTCTTTAAGAATCCTTCATTCCGGGCTTCCCTGGTGGCGCAGTGGTTGCGCGTCCGCCTGCCGATTCAGGGGACCCGGGTTCGCGC
>NC_041231.1:35260763-35262774 GCF_002837175.3 Physeter macrocephalus | reverse complement strand
CGCGTCCGGAGCCTGTGCTCCGCAACGGGAGAGGCCACAACAGAGGAAGGCCGGCATACCACAAAAAAAAAAAAAAAAAAAAAAAAAAAAAAGAATCCTTCATTCCCATTGTAAATTCACTTTGAAATGGGGCAGAATGCTGATGGCTTCAATAATTTTATATCCTATTAAACTGAGATTATCACATTCACAAATGTGAGCCACAGATTGTAGTGATCACATGGGTTGTTGTAGAGTAAATTTTTTTAGCCTGAACTTTGACACTGAAGTCAAACCTCTCTGCACAAAAGGGAAGCAATGCCTTTGTGCCTTTATCCCCTCATCAAAGATTAAGCTCCTTCTCCCTTTCATTCCATTGAAGTGATTGCTCTGTCAGTCTCCTTAGCTGTAAAACGGAATAGTAATATCTCAGAGGGCTCCTGTGTAGAACACTCACACGTGTCAGCCTTGGGCTTTGTAATCTGCAGTGAGCAGCTCTAGAAGGGTCTCCTGAAATAACCCAAGTGGTTTTTGGGAGTTGTTTTATCCTAAAAGCTTCTTAAATTAAGAGAATGGGTGAGGGAAAGTCTCTTGTTCTCTCTCCAAACTTTGGTCCCTTTCCTCCTTTCATTATTCCCTGGTATTAGCAGAGAGCACTATCTTTCACAGCCAGCGTACTTTGCTGAGTGGCCAGGTACTTAAAGTTCATTTGTGCCTGAGATTCCCAAGCTGATTTTCATGCTCTGGTTTTATTTCTACAGAAAGATAAAACGATTGAAAATGAACAATCTTTTGGATATAGGATGACAGATTCTATCTAATAGAAGTTGGTGGCAAAGAAATTAGGGGGAAAATGGAGTAGAATGCTTCTCAGACTTGTTTTTGGCAGCCCAGTATTGACTACAGTCAAGTGAAACACTGTTGTAGAATAAATCTGTAAGGTTAGTTTCTTAGCTGTATTCTAATTATTAGCACATCCAAAGAAAAAATTACGTTTGGGTAGGACAAGAACATTCACTTTAGAAATATTTTCAAAAATGAAAAACATGCAAAAATATTACTGACCATTTCTATCCTAAATGACCATAAGACAAATCCATTTTCGTTTTTTTAAGTGATTTACTATTCTCTTACAAACACACATACACTAATGCACGAAAGCATGAGAAATAAAAAGGAAAATACATTTCAGTTTTATCTTTGGATGTTTCCTGAAGAAAGGCCAACACTTTTATGACTTAGCACATGTTTGTGCAGCATGGCATGGTGGACACAGGCACTATTGTTCTAGATTCAGACAATCTGGGTTCAAGTTGTGACTCTCCAACTAACTGTTGTCCTTAAACAAAGTGTATAACTCTTCTGAACCTCACTTTCCTTATCTGAAAAATGGGGATGGTGCTAGTTTCTACCTCTCAGGGTCATTGTGAGGATTAAATGAAACACTTCATGGAAAAAGGCTTGGCACAATGACTGGCACATGGTAAATGTTTAAGAAATATCAGCTCTGATCACAATGGTATGAAACTAGAAATCAGCTATTGGAAGAAAGCTGGAAAAATCACAAATATGTGGAGACTGAACAAGATGCTACTGAATAACCACTGACTCAATACAGAAATAAAAAAAGAAATTAAAAATACCTGAAGACAAATGAAAATGAAAATATGATATACCAAAATCTATGAGATGCAGCAAAAGCGGTACCAAGAGGGAATTTTACAGCAATACAGGCCTAACTCAACATATAAGAAAAATCTCAAATAAACTATCTAAATTTACACCTAAAGGAACTAGGAAAAAAAAGAACAAATGAAGTACATCCTTAGCAGGGGGAAGGAAATAATAAAGATGAGAGTGGAAATAAATTAAATAGAGTCTAAAAAGACAATAGAAAGGGGTTGGAACCAAGATGGCGGAGTAGAAGGATGTGCTCTCACTCCCTCTAGTGAGAACACCAGAATCACAACTAGCTGCTGGACAATCATTGACAGGAAGACACTGGAACTCACCAAAAAAGATAACCCACATC
>NC_041231.1:35259968-35260475 GCF_002837175.3 Physeter macrocephalus | reverse complement strand
TGGGGGAAACAGAGACTCCACTCTTGGAGGGCACACACAAAGTACTGTGCGCATCTGGACCCAGGGGAAGGAGCAGTGACCCCAGGGAAGACTGAACCAGACCTACCTGCTAGTGTTGGAGGTTCTCCTGCAGAGGCAGGGGATGGCTGTGGCTCACCGTGGGGACAAGGACACTGGCAGCAGAAGTTCTGGGAAGTAATCCTTGGTGTGAGCCCTCCCAGAGTCTGTCATTAGCTCCACCAAAGAGCCCAGGCCGACTCCAGAGTTGGGTTGCCTCAAGCCAAACAAACAACAGGGAGGGAACCCAGCACCACCCATCAGCAGTCAAGGCAGATTAAAGTTTTACTGAGCTCCGCCCACCAGAGCAACAGTCAGCTCTACCCACCACCAGTCCCTCCCATCAGGAAACTTACACAAGCCTCTTAGATAGCCTCATCCGCCAGAGGGCAGACAGCAGAAGCAAGAAGAACTACAATCCTGCAGCCTGTGGAACAAAAACCACATTCA
>NC_041231.1:35258671-35259694 GCF_002837175.3 Physeter macrocephalus | reverse complement strand
GAACAGAATAAAGAAAAAAGAATGAAAAGAAATGAAGACAGCCTAAGAGACCTCTGGGACAACATTAAACGCAACAACATTCGCATTATAGGGGTCCCAGAAGGAGAAGAGAGAGAGAAAGGACCAGAGAAAATATCTGAAGAGATTATAGTCGAAAACTTCCCTAACATGGGAAAGGAAATAGTCACCCAAGTCCAGGAAGTGCAGAGAGTCGCATACAGGATAAACCCAAGGAGAAACACACTGAGACACACAGTAATCAAATTGGTAAAAATTAAAGACAAAGAAAAATTATTGAAAGCAGCAAGGGAAAAATGACAAATAACATATAAGGGAACTCCCATAAGGTTAACAGCTGATTTCTCAGCAGAAATTCTACAAGCCAGAGGGAGTGGCACGACATACTTAAAGTGATGAAAGGGAAGAACCTACAACCAAGATTACTCTATCCTATATATGCCCCCAACATAGGAGCACCTCAATACATAAGGCAACTGCTAACAGCTATGATAGAGGAAATCAACAGTAACACAATAATAGTGGGGGACTTAAACACCTCACTTACACCAGTGGACAGATCATCCAAACAGAAAATTAATAAGGAAACAGAGATACAATAGACCAGATAGATTTAATTGATATTTATAGGACATTCCATCCAAACACAGCAGATTACACTTTCTTCTCAAGTGCGAATGGAACATTCTCCAGGATAGATCACATCTTGGGTCACAAATCAAGCCTTCGTTAATTTAAGAAAATTGAAATCATATCTAGCATCTTTTCGGACCACAACACTATGATATTAGAAATCAATTACAGGGGAAAAAAAGTAAAAAAAACAAACACATGGAGGCTAAACGATACGTTACTAAATAACCATGAGATCACTGAAGAAATCAAAGAGGAAATCAAAAAATACCTAGAGACAAATGACAATGAAAACACAACGATCCAAAACCTATGAGATGCAGCAAAAGCAGTTCTAAGAGGGAAGTTTATAGCTATACAAGCCTACCTCAA
>NC_041231.1:35257819-35258322 GCF_002837175.3 Physeter macrocephalus | reverse complement strand
CAGAGGAAGGAACACTCCCAAACTCATTCTATGAGGCCACCATCACCCTGATACCAGAACCAGACAAAGATACTACAAAGAAGAAAATTACAGGCCAATATCACTGATGAACATAAATGCAAAAATCCTCAACCAAATACTAGCAAACAGAATCCAACAACACATTAAAAGGATCATACACCATGATCAAGTGGGATTTATCCCAGGGATGCAAGGATTCTTCAATATACGCAAATCAATTAATGTGATACACCGTATTAACAAATTGAAGAATAAAAACCATATGATCATCTTAATATAAGCAGAGAAAGCTTTTGACAAAGTTCAATGTCCATTTATGATAAAAACTCTCCAGAAAGTGGGCATAGAGGGAACCTTCCTCAACATAATAAAGGTCATATATGACAAACCCACAGCAAACATCACTCTCAATGGTGAAAAACTGAAAACGTTTCCTCTAAAATCAGGAACAAGACAAGGATGTCCACTCTCACCACTAGTAT
>NC_041231.1:35257060-35257650 GCF_002837175.3 Physeter macrocephalus | reverse complement strand
TAAGACACTGATGAAAGAAATTAAAGATGATACCAACAGATGGAGAGATATACCATGTTCTTGGATTGGAAGAATCAATACTGTGAAAATGACTCTACTACCCAAAGCAATCTACAGATTCAATGCAATCCCTATCAAATTACCAATGGCATTTTTTACGGAACTAGAAAAAAATCATCTTAAAAATTGTGTGGAGACACAAAAGACCCCGAATAGCCAAACCAGTCTTGAGGGAAAAAAACAGAGCTGGAGGAATCGGACTTCCTGACTTCAGACTATACTACAAAGCTACAGTAATCAAGACAATATGGTCCTGGCACAAAAGCAGAAACTTAGATCAATGGAACAAGAGAGAAAGCCCAGAGATAAACCCACGCACCTATGGTCAACTAATCTATGACAAAGGAGGCAAGGATATACAATGGAGAAAAGACAGTCTCTTCAATAAGTGGTGCTGGGAAAACTGGACAGCTACATGTAAAAGAATGAAATTAGAACACTCCCTAACACCATACACAAAAATAAACTCAAAAGAGATTCGAGACCTAAATGTAAGACCAGACACTATAAAACTCTTAGAGAAAAACATA